>NC_056730.1:1107873141-1107968141 GCF_019279795.1 Protopterus annectens
TATAATATAACAACACACATATATATTCTGGACATACAATGCACTGGAAAAGATTATAATAAATTGTATCTGCCTGACATTTTTTTTGATTTGACCATACTGAATTTTCCCCTAAGCAGAAGAAACACACTAACCTTAATTGAAACAATCTGCTGTGCAAAATAACAGATTGTGACAGTGAATACCTGTAACACTTCCAAAGTTCTGTAGAGAATACCAGATGTAATTCCTCTTTGAGAGTTCTTTATAAAATGTATGTGGTATTACAAGATAGTATTCAGCTGAAAATGCATAAATGTATCTAAGAATGCAGTTCTACATGCACAACTAGACACACACACACACACACACACACACACACACACACACACACACACACACACACACACAATGAAAATTATTAATTTCACATGTTTACTTACGTAAATTGTATGTGGAACATACACCTCTTTTGAAGGAAACTCCAGCACTTCTTTGATAAGTCGATTTCGGTTATCAGACAGTGGAAGCACTGGTAGCAGCTCAGGTGACAGGCAACCAGGTAGGCCCTCAAATGCTGAAGAAATCTCTACCTTCAGTAACCCTTCAAAACAAGTACAAACCACAACATCAGAAATATCATTCCAAAAACTGGAACACACTAACCACTTTCACTAAAGTAATCATTTTGAACTTGCTGCTTAAAAAAAACAATTACCATCTGGAACATATGGTATGCCTTGAAGGTACATGCAAAGCATTGTACCATATCAGGTTTTCATTTGATGCATCTAAATTTCTACAGGAGATCAAATTACTATTATTGTGTGTTTCTCACTCTACATGGACATTTTTGGCAGACTAAACAAGACAACTTAACATTTAATCCTTTGCAAAATGGGAAGAAATTATTGGGATTATTTATTTATTTATTTTATTTATTGCATTTGTTTACCAGGAAAGCCCACTGAGCCAAAGTGAGCCCATTTTCCGTGGAGGCCCGGGGAGAAGTACATACAAGAAAATATTGCACACAATACAGAGTATATAAATAGTAGTGGTACGTGAAAATCAAATTGATAACAGCAGTGAAAACTTGTTTACAATCATGGCATGAATGTGGAAGATAGGGAATAGTATGCATTCACGTAACGTATAAATATAATATGCAGCAGCAGCAGGCTGGACCAATTGCAAGGTTTTGGACTGTTCTGGATGGACCAATCGTGAGGAATACTGGCAAAGGGACTGTTTGGATATCGGCGGCAAGGGGAGCAGTTATTTAGACATCTGGCTTGTTGGCAAGGTAAGCAGGCAAAGTGGATATAGGCGGCAAGGGGAACAGTTATTTATAAATTTGGCTCGTTGGCAAGGGACTGTTGACATTTGGCTCATCAGCAAAGTAAGCAGGGAAAGGGACTGTTTGGGCTCGTCAACAAGGTAAGCAGGCAAAGGGACTGTTTGGGCTCTTCAGCAAGGGGGGTGTGTGTAATGCCCCAGTTGCTATATACTGGTGGCTAGAGCAAACTCATGGTGGTGTGGTAGGGAATACCTCAGGCCTGAACCCTGTACCTTGTATGCAGGTGTTAAGGGCCTGAATTCCCTACCCACCACCATTTGTAAAAAAATTGCAGATTTTTGCCTCATATTTGATCTGTTCTGCTCCTCATAATATCTGTGGTTTCTAAATGTTTAAATGCATAGATATTTGATGGTGCAGTGGTAGCATTGTTGCCTCACAGCTACAGGTTCTCAGGTTTGATTCTTGGCTGGGGTGCCTTCTGTGTGGGGTCTGTATCTTCTGTTTGTGTGGGTGTGCTTTTGTGTCCTCCCATGTTACAAAGACATGTCTGCGTTATTTCTTCCTGGGCCTCTGCTGAAAATTGTTTTTTTTTAAAGTGTTTTTCAAGTTAAACTGTCCTGGTTAACAAATGTTAAATAAAATTGACAGGCATTTGAATTTCAGACTTCAGGTTTCTGAATGTTTAATTCCTTAAATATTTGATGGTGCAGTGGTATCATTGTTGCCTCACAGTTATAGGTTTTCTGGTCTGATTCTTGGCTGGGGTGCCTTCTGTGTGGAGTCTGCATCTCCTCCCTGTGTTTGTGTGGATTTGTTCTGGTGTCCTGCCATTTTACAAAGACATGTGTCTGCAGTATTTCTCCCTGGGCCTCTGCTGAAAATTGTTTTTGTTCCATCAGAAGTAAAATTGACAGGTATTTGAATTTCAGACTTCATATTCTTCAGAAAATACATAGTAACACAACCTTTTATTCTAGCAATTTTCTAAGTTTATAAGATGAGCATTTGAAATTTGTCCCTGTTTTTGGGACTGTATTTCCCCATCATTGGCTTTGTTCAGGTTTTTTTGTGCTAAGGTTGACAGCTATGGCAAGAACTGAATTCACTGAATATGTATGAGGGCTGTATTCCCTCATTACTGGGTTTGTCCAGGTGTTTTGTGCTAAGAGGTTGACAGCTATGGTGAGAACTGAATTCACTAAATGATAGCCATTTAAGTTTCAGTCTTCCTCTCTTTCACAAAGCAGCTGATTTGGTGTACTTGTATGTTGCTCTGACTGTTTTGCACAGGGACCTTGGCAGTAAAATGTATGGTGGTAACAGCATTTTATTCTAACAACTTTCCAAGATTATACAAGCAATGTTTAATGTGTCCCTGGTTTTTGACCCCCCCCCCCCAAACATTTTGGCTTTTTCCAGATTTCTTGTTCTGTGAAGTTGAGATGCAGTTGAGTATTGAGTAGATTTTACAAGGAGCTGAGAGCTGCAGGGGAAGATAAGTTTAGTGCTGCTTATAGTGAGTCTGCTTGCATTGTTAATAGCACAACAGGTTGTGCACTTGCTTTTGAATCAGAAGGCTGTGGGTTCTACTCCCACAAGGGGTGGATGCTGCCATACTAAGAATGTCCTCTTTGGCTTAAATACTAGCTATGAGCCTGTTATCAATTTGCCATCCATTTCCTATTGCAATATTACTAGCTTATCATTTTTTATGTAATATAGGCAATTTATTCCTCAGGGGCAACAGACACTTTATTTTTCGATGAAACCATGAAATATAAATGTGTTTGCTAGCAGCAACCTCTTCATTAGTTACAGATTTCTTTAATGTAGAATTATTTAGATGACTTTTACTTCTTCAGAGATTGTGCATATTTATTGATAATGGTAGACTGTAGAATTGTGCATATTTACTGATAATGGTGGACTGTAGAAGTTTGAGTAGACTTTTATGATGGAAATGTTCTGAACTGGTCAGTTTTGCCATTATGGGTGCATGCATTTTGTTTCATTGTTTACTTGAAAAATGTTCTGAATTGGGCAGTTTTGTCATTATTGGTGCATGCGTTTTGTCCTACTGGAAAAATGTTCAAAACAATAAATTTAAAACGCCCTCTAACAACTGTACTGTATTGTACAAGGAATATAATTTAGTACTGTTAGAAAAATGTGTATTAGAACATATATAAAGTGCTAGTTTAAAAGCAAATAGTATGTAATGCATTTTATTCTATTTTACAATATGGCAGTAAGAATGATCTTACATGTAATTGCTTGAAGCTTTGGAGCTGCAGTGTGATTGAACTCTGACCCTGGCAGTAGCCAGCTCAGCAAGCTTATGTTTTTCACTAATGATTATCTGCTGGGTCAGGAAAACGAATGTATAAGGCATTGAATCTTTTCTTCCTTCCTCTGAGATTGTTGGCCTTGTGAATATTATCAGCACAGCTGCTAAAAGTAATGTTGCGAGAAGAACAAAGAAGCGTATTACAAGAACTGAACTGACTATTGTATTCGAGCAGGACTGAAACCTTGAAAGAATAACATTTACAGAAAGACATTATAACTGACCAGGTGCTTTGCAAGGCTGTATTATTCTCATGGGAAAACTTTTAAAAAGTATAACCTCAGCACTTTCTTATGAATAGAGTATTGTAGACTATAGTGATGTAGGTGCCCTGTGACTGACCACGTCAGTAAGGTGGGCACAGCTTGAATGTATAGGGTATAAAATGAAGATTATTTCCTGTATCATGTTAGACAGAATTCTATACTTGTACTGTATGGTTTTTTGCCTCCTGGTGTACACTAGTAAAGTTTTCTTGTATCTGAGCCTCCTGTGTTGTCCTAATTTATTTTTATTTAACAGTTTGGTCCTACGTTTGACCGGAAGCCCTCGACAGCTGCAGATCAGAGTCTACCGGTGGTCGAATACTGAGCAGGAGAAGCTACCGAAACGGTTCTTCTTGAAGCACAAAGACCTCCGACTGAATTGTTGTTTTGAGAGGCTGGCCACTTTTCTGATCTGTGGCCGAAGAGCGGTCTCGAACTGGTGGACCCAAGAGGCTCAGGTAGGAAGATTTTTGTCTTTTTTCTGTTTTAGATCAGGGACTAGGTTACAGTAAATGCTATTGTCATAGATTTGTTGTGCAGATCAGGGACATAAGAAATTACTGTATATTTTGTCATAGATCAGGGAAGCAGAATAAGGTAGGCAGTTATTCTAGATAAACTGTGTAAGGAACTATGATACCACGTGGTAAGAAAAGGGTTACGTAACAGTCTTCTTTAGACATGGGAAATCAGTGCACTAAAAAATCGCGAGATCCGCCCCTAACTGATGACGCGAAATATATGCAATTATAGCGAGCAGATAATATAAGGTATTACACAAAATGGGTTAAAAATACGAATTTGACGGTAAACTAAATAAAATTTCGTTAGTTAAACTTTTAAAACAGCTTAAATCTGACGCAGAAGGTCAGGCAAAAAAGCAACGGCAGTTAGGCATTCCTCAGGCGCACAGGTGGATTGAGGAAGTGAACCGAAGGGAACAAAAAATTAAAAATGCAAAAGCATTATTTTTAGACAAAGAGGATAATAATACAGTAATAGCGACGTGCTCCCTCCTCCCCTCCAATACCCTTTTTAGGATATGAAGCAGGACGACAGGCCAGTCCTCCTCCACGTTATCCTGAAGTTGCAGGGGCACTAAAAAAAACATTCGTTAGAGAACCTATTGAAACTAGGTCCCGGACACATAAAACACTTAGGGACACAGATTTATATCAAATAGGGAGAGACTCACTAGAAGACAGCGAAGAAATCTGTCCACTAATCGAGGTACCAAACCCTCAGGCAGGACAGGAAGGACAGGACCCAACTCTCCTAGTGTATAGACCATGGACACCAGAAGACATTCGGAAAGCGACAGAGGGAATCCCTCACCCGAAAATTAATCATAAAAAGTTTATACAATATTTACAAGGTATGAGACTAAGTTACCATTTGAATGGGAAAGAAGTAGAGAAGGTAGTTAGACAAATTATAGGTCCAGACTGGCACATGATTTGTGGCACCTGGAACGCTCGTGACGCACAACTTAAGCCACTCCTACATAGTGACGCAGAATTAGACACCAGAGTGAAAGGTCTTACAGACCGAATCTCTGAGAACTGGAAACCAAGAGCAGATTGGACTTGCATTAATCAATGCATACAACGGGATAATGAAACTGTAGATGGGTACTATGGTAGATTATTGGAATGTTTCAATAATCATAGTGGTATGACTATTCCTGAAAATCAGACAAATGATAGTGCATATGAACAACTCAAAAATGCATTTTTGAAAGGTTGCATTGCCCCTATCAGTAGCTTTATTACAAAGCATATGATAGATCACCGAACGAGTAGGCTACAAGCCTTACTTGAGTATGCTAGGCATGCTGAAAGACATTTTAATAGTAAAAAGAAAAAGAAAACACAGGTCTTCACAGCTGAAGATGGAGCAGACGTTTTTGTAGTACAGTCAAGTAAAAAGGGTAAGAAAAATACCCAGGGTAACAAACAATCTGACAAAAGGTCAGAAGATTTTGAAGAGAGAAAAAAGAAAGGTGAGTGCTTTAAGTGCGGTAAAAAAGGACATTTAGCAAGGAATTGCAGGCTAAATAAAAAGGCGACTACAGAAGATAAAGATAAAGGTGATGAGGACTGACTATATGATAGTGATGACAATCAAAAATCATCAGGAAAGGTTAATAGACAAAAAGCAAATGTAAATATAGTGGAAGGAACAGAGGAAGTGCAAGCAGATGTAGAGGATGAAGAAAGTGAAGTTTTAGATTTAGCATTGTTGAGCTTGGAGCTCTATTTGGCAGACACAAAACCGGAAGTTACACTTCTGGTGGAAGGTAGGGAAGTGAAATTCTTGTGTGACTCAGGAGTGTCACGAACTTTGATACACCCTTCAAAGTTACCAGAACACTCTGAATCACCTGACTACATATTAGTAAAAGCAGCAAATGGACAGCTATACAGGGAACCACTCTCCCATGATATAGCAATAACTGACCCCGTTTCAGGTATGACCCAGAAAAGTAAAATTGTAGTTTCTGCAAAATGTCCAGTAAACTTACTGGGAAGAGACCTAATGCAGATATTTGGCATAGCAGTAGTTCCTACTATGCAGGGTATGGAAGCACAAAGACAAATGGATACTTTTGTGGTGCGATCGGAGGGTGAGGCTTATTATTGGTACAGCCAGGATCTAGTTACGACTGGTCCAGGGGCAGTAACCGAAGAACTGATGAACGTAGCCATCAGTAAAGTTCCCTCCCTTGACATTGATCAACAGCATTTGTTACATTGTACTCTATACTACTGCAGCATGCCAGGACCCGATAAAGAATATGAGCAAGAGTTGTTCAAAAATCCTGCTAACAGGCTAGTGTTACGGACTTTATATTGGGATACTGAGGGAAACAGTGTAGTAAGCTGTTCACTACCTCAGGAATTCATGAAACTGTACAAATCCAATAGACTGCCACGTCAGTTTGACAAAACACAAAAATATGAGATGGGCAGACTTGGGAGAAAAAGTGACAAGATGGGAGAAACAAACTGATTTAGAATTATCAGAACAGGGAGTACAAAAACAGAAATTGAATTGGTTGACACAGACACGTCCAGCTGTACACTTACAACATAGTGAGGACAGCTGATTGGCATTCTTGCTAGAAGAAGAAGAAAAAGCCTTGTGCGATGTACCAAACATTCTTTGGTCAACAGGGAAATCAGATGTAGGGCTTATTCGGACAGCAGGTCCAGTAACCATTACACCAAAATCAGCATTTAGACCACAAAAAAGACAATACCGCTTGAGGAAGGATGCAGAGCAGGGAATCAAGCCTATAATAGCAGCATTACTCAAGGAAGGAGTACTGGTAGAATCTCTAGATTCACCATGTAATACCCCTCTATTTCATGTTAAAAAAGCGAATGGGGAATGGCGGATGGTACAGGATTTACAAGCCGTAAACAATGCAATAATACCTAGAGCACCTACGGTGCCAGACCCACACACTTTATTAAACGATTTGAAGCCACAACAGAAATATTTTTCTGTGGTAGATATAAGCAATGCTTTCTTTTCAATACCTATACATCCTGATAGCCAGTATTGGTTTGCATTTACATTTCAGGGTAAAAGATATACCTATACTCGGCTACCGCAGGGATATTGTGAAAGTCCAACAATATTTGCACAAGAAATGGCTAGCAACCTGGCCGGATTTACTCCACCAGGGGGTAGTCAGATTCTACTTTATGTAGATGACATCCTGCTAGCAGCCCCCACCCAGCAACAGTGCAGGGAAGATACAATAGCATTATTGAAGTTTCTAGCAGCACAAGGACACAAAGTAAACAAACACAAGTTACAACTTTGGAGAAAACAGGTTAGATACCTAGGATATGTAATATCCAGAGAAGGTAGAATACTAGATGAAGATAGAAAAACAGCAATTTTACAGGCACCTAAACCAACAACCAAGAAGGAAATGATGTCCTTCTTGGGAACGACTAATTTTTGTCGAAGTTGGATACCGAACTATGCTTTAGAATCTGCTCCATTGGCTGATTTAATATATAAAACACCAATGGCAGCACAAGATGTATTACAATGGACACCTGAAGCAGAAACAGCTTTCTGCAGACTAAAACAATTGATAGCTTCATCATTAGTTTTAGGACTTCCAAATTATCACAAAAGATTTTTCCAAACCGTAGATTGTAAACAAGGATACATGACGTCAGTTCTGACACAACGGCATGGAAGTAAGCAACGCCCCATAGCTTACAGTCGCAGTTAGATCCAGTGGCACGGTCACTGCCACATTGTGTACAAGAAGTAGTCGCAGCTGCAATGGCAGTACAGGCTTCGGCCTCAGTGGTGTTATTCCACCCTCTCACTTTGAGAGTGCCTCATGCAGTCGCGATAATTTTACTGCAAGAGAAAATAGCATATTTATCTCCTGCTAGGCATCTTTCTTGTATGACCATACTGCTGAGCCAACCTCATATGGTAATTGGACGTTGTACAACATTAAATTCATCAACGTTACTTCCGACTCCTGTGGATGGCACACCACACAGTTGCCTGCAGGAAATTGAGCAAATAACTTTGCCCAGACAAGATCTTACTGATATGCCCTTGGATGATGCCGAGGTGACATTTTATGTGGACAGATCATGCAGGAAGGGTCCTACAGGGAAGAATCTAGTAGGGTATGCAGTAGTCACAGACACAGAGATTTTAGAAGCCCAACCCCTACAGCACAACCTGTCTGCTCAAGCAGCAGAATTGATAGCCTTGACACGAGCTTGCACTCTAGCGAAAGACAAATGTGTGAACATATATACTGACAGTCAGTATGCTTTCTCTACAGTGCATGTCTTTGCGCAACAATGGAAGAATAGGGGAATGATAACATCTACTGGCAAACCGATTAATCATGCGCAACTTATTTTGAATTTATTAGATTCTATTCAGTTACCTACTAAAGTAGCTATTTGTAAATGTGTAGCTCATACAAAACAACAGGATTCAATTTCAAAAGGTAATGCACGAGCTGATGCAGCTGCAAAGCAGGCAGCTTCAGACTCAGAAACCTTACTTTTGAATGAGGAATTACAACCATCTGAGATTTTAGATTTAGAAATGTTAAAAACAATGCAGACATTAACTACAAAAGCAGAGAAACAGAAATGGGAAAGACGAGGCGCAATCCTCGAAAATGGACTATACATCTCCGAGGAGAAAAAGCCAATATTGCCATCTAATTTATTTAGATATGCAGCTTTGTTGAGCCATGGGCAGAGCCATGTCTCAATAGGGGGGATGGTACAGTTAGTAAATCGAATATTCCAAACATATGGGTTTACGAATTACACACAAAAAATTTGTGCAGCATGTCATATTTGTAATAAACATCATGCACAAGGAGCATTCAAACCCAAGCAAGGGTGTTTTCCTACACCACCATATCCGTTCCATACTATCTGTATGGATTTCATAGAGTTGAGTAAATGTGAAGGGAAAAAATACTGTTTAGTGATTATAGACATGTTTTCCAAATGGGTAGAAGCTTTTCCAACTAAAAATCTGGATGCAGCAACAGTGGCAAAGGCCCTAGTAAAAGAAATAATTCCTAGATTTGGCATACCAGAAAGAATCTATAGTGACAATGGGACACACTTTGTCAACCAGACAATCCAACAACTTGGGAGATTCTTTGGGATCTCCTTGAAAAATCATTGTGCTTACCACCCACAGTCTGCAGGACTGGTGGAAAGGTACAATGGAATTTTGAAAAATAAGTTAAGAAAATTGATGAGTGAAACACAAAAGAATTGGATTTGCTGTTTGCCTTTAGCACTGCTGAGCATGAGAACAGTTCCAAATGTAAAGGGCTTGACCCCCTTTGAAGTGATATTTGGAAGGGCATATTATGTGCCGCAGTGGAAAGCTCTCATGCCTGCAGAGCTGGAGGCTGACAGCTCATTAGCTAATCATATGAGGAAATTGTTAACCAATAAGACTGTTTTGCAGTTGAACTCTTTTTCAGATAAAGAACAAACGAGACCGGAAGCGGTGCTGACCCCAGAGTCCTGGGTTTGGTTGAAGGTCATCAAGAAGAAGAATTGGACAAGTCCGAAGTGGGAAGGTCCATACCAGGTACTGTTGGCGACGCCTACTGCAGTAAAGGTTGCTGAGAGGTCGTCCTGGGTCCACCTGACGCACTGTAAACTGGTAAAGAACTTTCAGCTTGATAAACATTTTGTAACTGACACACCACAAAGGCAGGATGGCCAAGAGCAAAGTGAATAAAAATGCAAACCAACCCCGAAGATATTGTTTAACCATCTTGCTAATTATACATCTATTAACTATGATTGTGGTGACTTTCCTTTTGTTGTGGTTTTTCCTGCATATAACCACACAAGTGAAAATGGTGAAACGTGATGAACTGTCTATAGACTGGCATCCAAACTTTAACACATACCTGGCCATGAAGCGTGTATATGTAGAGACTATGAATGTTTCAAACTGCTGGGTTTGTACTGCTATACTGACAGCATATGGAGGACTTTTGATATCCGCTGTCCCCTTGGGGATAAATGAGACTTGGGAAAATTTACTTTTTGATTCAGGTTCTGTGAGATCACAGGACAAAATTGCATTGTATTTACCTATTACACAGAGAGGAATTGTTTGTTTTTATAAAAATGATACACTCCAAGTTGGTTGGAGTAACTGTAACATAACTGTGTCTTATAAATACTATATTAAGGCCAAAGATAAAAGTACTAGCTGTAGCACAAATTATGATTAATATTTGAGCTTAATGAAAACAACGATAAAAGATGTGCACAAAAATCCTGAGTTGCATAAACAATTGTCTGTTATAGACAAGAAAATGTTTCATTCAGAGTTAACCCGCATCAGTACTAAAGTAGAGAACTGTTATTTTGTTTGTGGGAAAAAGGCATATAAATGGTTACCTGAGAATTGGTCCGGCAGTTGTTTTTTGGGTTATCTGGTTCCAGCTATAAGGCATACTGCAGAATTACCTCTGGGTAAGATATGAAACGTAAGAGATGTAGCTCGAAGAACTGGGAATTCAGTCGAAAAACCTGCTAATCCAGTGGGTAAGATCGAAGCTGGCAGGAAGGATCATCCATCCGTGAAAGATAAAGAGAAATTGACTCATATGGACTTGAGTGACAGTGTTATATCCTGGGCTGGAATATTCTCAGCCTATGGAGCAGTCAAATCAATCTGGGAGCTGAGAAAACTGTCAAAACTTCTCGAAGTAATGAGTAATGCAACTTTTTCCGCTCTCGAACTTGTGACTGATGAAATGAATGCTATGAGAACTGTTGTGCTGCAAAAACCGAATGGCTCTTGACTTCACCCTAGCGGCGAGAGGTGGTACGTGCGCGCTTATCAAAGAAGAATGCTGTGCGTTTATACCAGATAATAAGCATGAGATCAATGACCACCTAGAGGTAATACAGCAGGTATCGGCCATGACTGAACCAGGCCCAAACCCACTGATGAACTATCCTAATGAATATTTTGATTGCTGTTTGTGTTGTTTTGCTCTTATTAGGAGCATGTGTCTGCTGCGGGATACCCTGTATGAAAAGATTAGTCAGAGAATTTGTTGATATATCTGTAACTGAGACTATGTACCAGGACATTGAGTTGGATCTATTAGTTCCAAATGAAATTCTTTCTGAAATGTAAAACAAATGACTTGCCTAGTTTAAAATCCTCAAAGGAAAAGGCTAGGGAACGATATGATATTGTTTATGTTTATGTATAGAATAAAAAGTATTAAAAGGAGGGAGAATGTTAGAAAAATGTGTATTAGAACATATATAAAGTGCTAGTTTAAAAGCAAATAGTATGTAATGCATTTTATTCTATTTTACAATATGGCAGTAAGAATGATCTTACATGTAATTGCTTGAAGCTTTGGAGCTGCAGTGTGATTGAACTCTGACCCTGGCAGTAGCCAGCTCAGCAAGCTTATGTTTTTCACTAATGATTATCTGCTGGGTCAGGAAAACAAATGTATAAGGCATTGAATCTTTTCTTCCTTCCTCTGAGATAGTTGGCCTTGTGAATATTATCAGCACAGCTGCTAAAAGTAATGTTGCGAGAAGAACAAAGAAGCGTATTACAAGAACTGAACTGACTATTGTATTCGAGCAGGACTGAAACCTTGAAAGAATAACATTTACAGAAAGACATTATAACTGACCAGGTGCTTTGCAAGGCTGTATTATTCTCATGGGAAAACTTTTAAAAAGTATAACCTCAACACTTTCTTATGAATAGAATATTGTAGACTATATTGATGCAGGTGCCCTGTGACTGACCACATCAGTAAGGTGGGCACAGCTTGAATGTATAGGGTATAAAATGAAGATTATTTCCTGTATCATGTTAGACAGAATTCTATACTTGTACTGTATGGTTTTTTGCCTCCTGGTGTACACGAGTAAAGTTTTCTTGTATCTGAGCCTCCTGTGTTGTCCTAATTTATTTTTATTTAACAAGTACAATCAGGAAGGTATATCAAAGAGCACATGTATGTTTCATGTGCAAGGGGCCTATGATTTGAAAACAGCCCAAAATTAATCTATCTGCCACTGGCAAAATGTATTTTCTTTGAATGTGGGTTTCAATGCTGTTCCAATGAATGTGAGTTTCAAGGGCAGAGAAGTTTTAATGCTAAGTCTGTTTTCATTGTGAGACTGCATTACTTTGTTTAGCAGATGTCTTAGTGTTTGTGCTGTAAAATGCAAAATAAAACTTTCAAATGAAGTCCAAATCATCACAGAAGTAAGGCAGTATGCACATTAGTGTTTATGGTAAATGGAATGAAAGAGCCAAATAATAGATCATTGTAATGGCTGCAGGGGGGAGGCTCCATTCGACCATGATTTTGTGAGGGGGGGAAGGGTGGCAAACTCAAAGACAGCCCCAGCTGAACTATACCTCCCAAATGTCCAGATTTTCACAGAATGAATAGATTTTTGCTTCTTATTTTTCGTTTGTTCCTCATAAAAGTTGTGGTTTTCTGTCAAATCATTTAGGAATTAAGTCACTAAATAATGACACACTGAGTTTCAGACTTCATAATCTTCAGAAAAATGCATGCTAAAGTAAGACCTGTTTTATCAACTGTCTCAGTTTATACAAGAGCAATTTTTAGTACTGCTTATATGTTCCCCCAATATATTTGGCCTTGTCCAGATTTATTGCATTAACAGGTTGAGAGGTACATCCAAATAAATTGCTTTATAGAATTAGGCATAGCCAAACTTCTCAACTGCCCCCAATTTTCTCTCAAAATGTTGCTCTTCCCCCTAATAATCCCTCCACAAAATAGCAATTTTGGAAGAAAACATGGAGGGTTTACAATTAAGAAATAACTGTAATAATCAGAGTTATAGATTACTTTTATTTCAGAAATGCATGAAGATTCTTTTATTTTGTCAGCTGCTCAAGTTAGCAGTACTAATATTGAAGTGTCCCTTCTTTGACAGGTTCCCAGCTGTATTGTGTGGCTATTTTATATTTTTGCATCACATTTTTGGTCCATTTTTCATAAAATTGTGGTTTTTTTTTTTTTTTGGTAAATTATAGTGACAAATCATTAAAGACTGAAGTTAGAAAATAATGACAGACATTTGAGTTTCAGATTTCATACCCTTCAGAAAATTCATACTAATGCAAGACCTATTCTATTATCTTTCTAAGTTTATATAGAGCAATATTTAAAAATCGTCCTTATTTTTGGGCCTTTGTCCCACTTCTATGTATGGCTTTCTCCAGATTTCTTGCTCTGAGGTTGAGAGGTATGAGAAATGTGTCAGGGTCATCACAGTCAGCCAGAGACATTTCAAATTGTGACATACTTGTTGCACCCCACTCCCCCATGTAGTGACTCTGGATGTGTCCAAGCAAGGCAAGGAGTAGTTATGCAGTGTAAATGTGCAGAGTATCCCCCCATCCAAGGTAGACACAAGTACTACAGTGGCTTTTCATCTGTCCTTGATTTTGCAGAATGGTCTGGTTTCTGTTATATTTTTGTACTGTTGATTTATGCTTATTACTCAGAAAGTGCCTGTTGCTCTGTGTTTAAGTAGCAATGCTTTAATGACCATCAGGTAGACTTGTCTGAGATCATAAGATGCAAGTAAGCTTTAATAAGCATACTGTTAAAGAATTGCCAGCATTGAAAGCCTTTCTGTTGTTGCCATGTAGAGAATACTTAACTAGATAATGTATAAGCCTTGGGTATTGAAATGCATATGACAGTATTTGTAATAAAGGACAGGATTACATTATTTTAAGAAGCTCATTACACTTGTTGGAGACTTCCAGTCATCTCTGCAGGCTTTACCCATAAACTAAACAGAATGCCAATCATGTGTGGTCCATAACCTGTACAGTAATCCTTTAAGCAATGTACCTTGAGCTTGTTTCTTGTTTGCTTTTCATTTTTTACTTTGATCATGTTTTCCCCATGAAACAAGTAGATAGTTGTCAGGCAGCAGGTCTTTTTTTGGATAAGAAACATTTTTACAAGTGGGGGCATCACAGAGATTTCTACTTTCAGCATGTTACTTGGTACTTTAATAAAGCTGAATATAAATTATTATTAGAACTGTATTGCAAGGAGAAGTGGTTTGAGTTGAGTGCTGCTTGTTTTTCTTATACTTGATTTTGACTGGCATTCCAGTAATGTATTTAAAAAGTAATTTATTTTTTGATGCCTCACAACCTTTTTGTTTCCATCTAGATATTTATTTTATTTTTTTTTTATTTTATTTTACATTTGTTAACCGGGCTAGTCTGGCTGGATACATGTCCATTTTCAGCAGAGGCCCGAGGAGAAAAGCTCCACTATCAGACTAAGACACTACAGATTAGGAAGTAACTAATAAACAAACAAATAGCATAATGTACTAAGGTAAAATACAATTACATATATGGTTTTCATGGACTAGTCTGAGTAAATGACAAACAAAGTTCAGACAAGGGGCTGGGGAGAATAAGCTCCAGTGTTAGAAAATACACATTAAAGTTAAAAAAATATCACTAGTAACTAGTCATGACAACAAAAACAGGTATTGGCTAAACTGATTATTATACAGTGTTAAATATGCAGGTTGCTAGTGAAACAGGTAAGTAATGTAGTTATTGTTAAGGAAAAGGGAGAAAATAAAGTAAACAGAAAGAGGAAAAAGTACAGTAATTGTTAGGTACAAGTATTATGGACTAAGTAAGTCAAGGGAGATAGATATTAAGTAAGCTGTCATGCAGATAATGCATTGAAATATTTTTATTCTTCTACCCTTCATTTTGTCTTGATTGGGCTCTCATAATGACAGTTTGGCACCCAGGGCAGCGTATTTAATTAAAGTTAGTTATTGTGGTTTTGAGTATAACTCCTCCCCTTTCTAGTTGGCTGCACCCCTTCCCATTGGCCCCATCCATTCAGCTGTCTCCTGCAACCCCCCCTTTGATATGAAGTCACCAGCCGCCCCTGTTCTCTAGTATCTTGACGTTGGGGGAAAGAATGGCAATAGGCTTGAAATTAGAGATATCAGAGTTGTTGCCACCTTTATGAAGTGGGAGAACAAATACTTTTTCCAGATATCAGGTACACATGATTCCTGAATGAACCTATTTAGGAGAATACTGATGGAGTATGAAATGGAGGAGGGTGATAGTTGTAAGAATTCTGTGGGTAAGTTATCAGGGGTATTGGAGCATGACTTTAATTTACAAAGAGGTTTTTGTATGCTGGAGGTTGGTATGAGTGAGCATGAGAAAGTAGGTAGAGGGTTAGAAGGTGAATTTGCTGAAGGTGTTTCTTGTGGATTTGCACTGATAGATGGGAAGGTGGTAGTAAGCTTGGCAAGGGTGTCAATAAAATATGAGTTAAAGAGTGAGGCTAAGCCAGTGGGTGTTTTTTCTGGGTTTGGGCATGGATTATTGTTAGTTCCTGAATGGAGTAAGGAGTTGATTGCTTTCCAAAAATTCTTAGGGTTTTGTTTGTGTTGGTTTTGAAGTGTTTGGAAGTGTTATTTTTTTGTTTTTGACAACTAGAAGTTTTGTCTGATTGTGAAGTTGTTTATATTGCACGAGGTCAGAAGAATTTTTGCTTTTCTGCCAGGCTTTCAAGGCTTTGTCCCTAGCGGACATAATTTGCTTAGTGGACTTAGCAAGCCAGCTGGCTTTTTTTTCCTTAACTCTTTTTAGCTGGACAGGGACAAGACTATTCAGGATCTTAAGAAATGTGGAATTAAAGAATTTCACAGCTTCATTAAGAGGAAGATATTTAGTGGACTCCAGTTAGTGTTCTGCAAGATGTCATTAAAGGTATTTGGGGAGAAGTGGGATAAATCTCTGGTATGCCTATATTGGTATATGTTTGGTTCAGAGGTGGACTTACGTATTATGAATGTTGGTGAGTGGTCACTAATACTATTTAGCAGTGTTCCGGAGGAGATTTTATTAGGGTCAGAAACCATGATCCAGTCCAGGATTGAACCTTTGTTATTCTTTATGTCAGGTCTGGTTATATCAGAAATTAGCTGAGTGTAGATGTGAAGGTGATGTTGGTAGAGGGGTTGTTATTAAAGATATCGAGCCAGTTTATATTAACGTTGCCTAGGATGATTGTTTCATTTTTAATATTGTTGGTTGGCCAGGCAAGAATATCTTCTAGAATAGTAATATTGTTGCCTGAGGGAATGTATATGACCATAATACAAAGGTTTTTGTAATCACTGAGTTTTAGGAAGGTGACAAGTAACTCAGCGGAGGGAAAGAGTGGAATGGGTTTTGAATAAGGTATTACAGTAAAGGTGTTTGGATATAATAAGGCAATGCCTCCACCATTTTTATGCAGTCTGTCTGTTCTAAGGCATGAGTAGTTAGGGGTTAGAAATTCAGAATCCTTGATATATGGTTTCAGCCAGGTCTCTGATGGCGGTAAAGTCTGGTTTGTGTTGATTCAGCCATGCATGCAGAAGAGGAATTCTATTTCTTATGCTTTGGAGATTTATGGTGGTAAAGTTTAAGGATTTTATGGAGTTAGTGGGATTATAAGAGGGAAGGTAGGGGCCAGGGTTTGGATGTATGTCACCACACAGGACTAGATTACAGTGGACAGGGTGAGTAATTGGTTGGGGCTTCTTTTTAGTATTTTGGATATATTTAAGGACAAAGTTGCTATGAAGGTTATATTTTGGAGAGAGGATTGTTAAGTTTTATTTGTAAATTAAGTCAGTGGCATAAAGCCTTGGGCAGATGTCAGAGCAGCTGGAATTTCTATTGGCTGAACCATAATAAATACAAAATGACTAGGGAGCTTGAGACACACACACTGGCACAAACTTTTAATATCCAAAGTTATAATCACAGTTTATCATGGTTAAGCACTTTCATCAGTAAGGGCATCTTCATAACCAATGAATAATGTACACCTACAGACAGCAAACAAAACTGTTGTAACCCCCCCACCCCCATTACATTCAATCAAAGGATAGAAAAAAAGTACCAAAAACAATTGTACATCATAAAATAATATATGTGCATGCTCCCCACGCAAGGCAGAAGTGAAAGTGCAAAGGAAGGCAAATAGTACAGTGCAGTATTCCACTTCTACCGTGCATGGCGACCATACACATTCTTTTTTTTTTTCTGCTTGATCTTGAATTAGTGTCTATTTCTAATCTTGGCTTTAATTTCTTGAACAATTGTTCAAAGGGTCATTTTCTTACTCGCCTGTTTTGTAATATACATTTCTCATATTTTACAGATAATATCCATTTTTTGCCAAATACTTGCTAAATAATTTATTTTCTTCTCCCATAAGGTTGATAAGTATGATATTCACAAATATACTGTTTTTTTATAGAATAACTTTAATACTATTAAAATATTCATTAATAAGTAGTTGCCCATTAATATAAAAAAATGTGTGTGCGTGTGTGAGGGATCGCTTGCTCTCTCTCACTCTTCACTGAGAGTGTGTGCACATGTGTGTAGCTGCCAAGGATCGCTCACTCTCACTCTTCACTGACAGTGTGTGTGTGTGTGTGTGTGTGTGTGTGTGTGTGTGTGTGTGTGTGTGTGTGTGTGTGTGTGTGTGTGTGTGTGTTTGAAAAGCACGTCCATGGAAGTACAAGTATAGAAGTCAAATTCCACCCTTAAGGGGGGAGTTTGACTTATGTACTTCAATTTCACTTTTCCATTACACTCCGAGCTCTCACACCGTCCCATAAGAAGTTTCACTTCAAAAACATTCAATGAAGTTGTAAAGCCTGAAAGAGAAAAAAACAATAAAAATATACCATTGAATACATACACACCCCTTGTTTCACCCAATAGGGACACTAAAAAAACTGGAACATGACTGGTCATTTACCCCAAAGAAAAATTCAGTCATAGGTCTGGAAATCAAAAATCAGTCAGTGAAAAAGTAAATGTTCACTGACATATTCTACAGCTTTAAAGCTCTGTTTTTTTAGTAAACTGATGATTGAAATAGAGTCACTGAGACCAGGTTGGGTAGTGGCATCAAACTGTAATTGCCACATCATTTCACGATGAAGAAAATTGCTTTTCCAATCGCCAGACAGTACACCATTATTAACCTGTTCCCGTACATAAAAACTGAACTTAACAAAATGGTTACATACTGTTGTATGACTTGTTAAAGCAGCTTTACTATGTCTTCTCTGAATACTATAACTGTGCTGGTAACTTCTTTTTAATGCATTGTTGGTTTTGCCAGTGTAGAAAGCGAGCATGAACTTCACCATGCCATGCAGACAACTCAAGATGAAAGACAGTTGAGTCAATAGTAAATAGGACTGTTATTAATGGAATCAAGTAAGGTACCTTCCATATTGGAATTAACATAACCACAGTGATGGTGACAACCACATTTTGTTGCCCGTGGAAACCCAAATGTTGCATGTCTTCTTGTTTTTCTAAAATCCTCTTTAAATTAAAACAATTTTTATATGTAAAAGTGGGGGATTGACTAAAAAAGGCTTAGCTGTTCATCACAGTGCAATATCTGACAGTTTTTGTTTAGTATACCCCTAAAGGTTTTTGAGTCACAAGTTAAGTTGCTATTGAAATTAGTCCCAGATCCAACAGAGGAACCAGTGTGAGGCAAACTCCACCAGGAGACTGGTCATCGGCAGACTACTTCAGGGCTCCATGTTGGACCTGCTCCTGTTTGGCATCTCCTTCTCAGAAGTAAAGGCTAATGTCAGAGGTCTCTTTCTCACCAACTTTGCAGATGATGTAGTTAAGACCTATCACAGATTCCCCCCACAACAGCAACATCCTACAAGACAGTCTAATAGAAATAAATGGCTGGTGCCAAAGCATTCTAGTGTCCTTTGGGAAATTGTCCACTCAAGCTAATTACTACATTGATAAAACACTCCTAAGAGATGACCAAATAATTAAGGATCTAGAAACATATGTAGACAATAATCTGGCTTTTGACCAACATGCAGTAAAGACAGTAAGAAAAATCATTGTATGTTGCCCAACTCATAAGCGAGGGTATGTCATCCTGGTCCATGGCAGTTATAGTATCACTCTACTGGGCCCTTATCAGACCAATCATTGAGTGTAATGCCCCCTTTGGCATGTACCTAATCAGGCACTAGCAGCAGTTGGAACACCATCAAAGGTTCCTCACCAGGAGAACCAGGGTATGAATAATCTTGCCATACAGAGATCGGTTTAAGGCCCTATCTCTGTACTCACTCACCTACAGATTACTGAGGGGTGATTTATGCCTATCATATAAGGTATAATCAGATTCAGCTCTGATGGATCTCTTGCACATCCGCAAAATAAACAGCACCAGAAATACTTAATCCAAGGACCTTAATTTTGCCTGCGACATAAGTACAACATACTGGACAGACTGGTATTTATTAGTTTAACATTTGTTTACCAGGAAAGTCTGACTGGGACAGAGATCATTTTCAGCGTAGGCCTGGGTAGAAACATTCCAGATGGATGTCTTTGGAAACTGGATATGTGGCTTAAAGGATACACACCTTATGGAATAAGTTCACCATCTATATGAATCAGAGGTTATCCCTGACCCTCTCAAAAGAAAGCTTGATCACTGGAAAAGAAATCACAAATTCACCTGTGGTCTGTCCCCCCTGTCTCTGATGGAGAATAAGTAAATTAATTCCCAACTATCATACCTCCCCATCTAAACTTTAGCTATTTCTTTACTAACATACCCCTCCATATAGGCATCCAAGGAACCCGGGGACAAAGCTAGGTTGGATTGCGCAGACAGGCTTGTAAAGACCCTGGTGCTTGTTAGCCTAGTATAAACCTATGAACCTCTATGTTAAATCTCCAGTGTTTCACCACTAGTCTATTTTCCATTTTAAATTCTTAAATTAATATTGCGTGGTCAAAACTGGAAACAGGCAAACCCCAAGACCCCTCAGTAAATAAAGATGTTCTGTAGTGGCTAATATACAATCTAACCCAGAATATCTATGGTACGCTGAAGAAAAGCATGTAAATGAGCTCCCCTGACATTACTCCCTTAAGCACTACCCATCCATCCCATATCATCACAAAATGAGGCACAATGTTTGCTGGACCATGACACCCTGGTCTAGCAAATGTCCTTCAACCAAGTTTACATATTCCTGAAAACAAACTGTCTCTTCTAAAATCAATCATAATTCAGTCCAGCTCGCCCCTGGTGGTACATAAAATGGTACTAATGTAAACATTCCTACTGCTTTCCCTTTAGCTGCTCTATAGTTGCCCTCTTTGTTCTTTAGTTTATTTCCTACATTAAAACTAAGTTCCTCCTGTATCAACAGTGCTACCTCACCTTCCAATTCCCTTCACAGACTTAAACAGCTGTTACTTCATACCCTCCTCTTGCTAATTTCAGACTTCCTTGCTCAGACAGGTGCATTTCTTGATAACACATGAGCTGAAGGTAAAGCTTTTTCATACACACACAAGCCCGTTATCTTTTAATAATGTAAACCAACCAATTTACACCCCAAGAAAAAATGCAAAGTAGTAACCCCGCTTTATTCCCTATGTGATTAATTGACTAATCTGTTTATTCTAAGGATTAAGCCTATTTCCTTTGTTTCTTACCCTGCAAGAATGACTAACTCTATCCCAAACAAGCTTATAATATTCACTACTCATTTCCAACAGGGGGTTTATATACAGTTTTCCTACAGGTATAGCCTCCTTCAATAGTCCCTTATCCAAAACATTTGATTACCAAGTCCTGGCAGCCACTGTTTTATCAGCAGTTATCATATGGAAAGCAAAACATTGCCACATAAACTAAAAATATATAAGTAAAAATAAAAACATACAGTCATATCTCCATCTGACAACATCCAAGGTAGCAAACTAGGTCCATGTTACATTAAACATTCTACCTCAAGTCTGATCTTATCTTTTCCCTCACCCATTCTCCACCTGCTTTATTCCATCTAGAGTGCCTCATTAAATCAGTAGACTCTTTCCACCACCCAGTCTGGTAGCCCATTTCATGGATCCACAAATTTCTCCAGCAAGAAGTATTTTGATACATTCATGGAGTAACTGATGTTTACAGTCCAGCGCCTGTGCTCCTTCTCTCCTTTCTGCCCTTCCTGTCCAGTACAACTGCTTCACATCTCCAGACACCATCTTGTGTGCATACATAATGCATTCTCATCTGTCCTGTAGTATGAAGCTCCTCTGCTCTCTGGACCTATACCAGTCCGTTGGCTGTTGCCACTGCCATTTCACTCTGCTGGCAATACCTCTCAACCTCTTAGAGCAAGAAATCTGGACAAAGCTATAAATAAAAGTGAGATAAAGGCCCAAAAATATGGACAATTTTTAAATACTGCTTTTACAAACTTAGAAAGTTGATAGAATAACAAATTTTGCATTAGCAGTAATTTTCTGAAGGGTATGAAGTCAAAAAGTCAAATCTCTGTCATTATTTTCTAACTTCAATCTTTAATGATTTGCCACTAATTTGCCAGAAAACCAGAATTTTATGAAAAATGGACCAAATATATGAGGTAAAAATCTGGACATTCTGCAAAATTCTGTACAGTTGAAAGGTATGCTGGCTGAGGTCCAGTTTCCATGTGAGTAACATTCCCAAACCATCTGCTCTCTTGTTATCAGTTCTACTGTCCCAACAGTTACTTCACACCTGGGTTACTGTTGCTCGGGTATGGTTATTTGCATTTGAATGCAAGGAAACTTGGTTATCAGCTTTCATTCCAATTAGTCAGCCTTTCCATATCCTTGAATGGGTTTATATTAGATCTTTGAATGCTTAGGTTGTTGAACACCGAAACGTCGACACCCAAATGTCAAAGTCTAATAAACGTGACAGGCCAATTATGCAAATTTTTTCCCTGGGAAAAAAAAATTTGCTTGCCCCTCATCAGGGATTTGCCTTTTTCCCCGATATAGAGCGATCTTGGAGTTGGTATATTTAGTTAGGGGGGGTGTGGGGGGGCAAAGCCCCCCATGTTGGGGAGTGCGGGGGGAGAAGCCCCTCACTTGATTTGGGTTTTATAGTTTTTTTTTTTTGACCGCGCACATTTTTTTCCTTGGGGAAAAAAAATTAATGTAATTGGCCTGTCGTGTTTAATAGATTTCTACGTTTAGGTGTCGATGTTTTGGCGTTCGACAACCTAAGCATTCAAAGATCAAATATAGACCCCCATGATTATACTCTTTCTCATCCTCCACTAATGCACCTATGTGTCATCAGCAAAATGGTTGATCATACTCTCAGTTTCTTTGTATGTATTAGAAATGGAAACACTAACGAAAACTTGGCTGTGTACCAACCCTTGCTGTACTCTGTCACTTTCCTTATTCTTGACTCTGTCTCTCGCATCACATCCCACTAACTTCTACCTTTCATTCAGGCAGCAGTCCAGTTCCTTACTTCAGCTTTTACCCAAACTCTCCAGTTCTACTAATAGCTACCTGTGCATGAATAAAAGGCCTCTCTGAATTCTGGGTAGACCAAGTCTGCTGGTACAATGCTGCCAAGTTCTCCTATAACACATTCATACACTATATTAAGTCTGACTTACAGCTTCTGGCCATGAACTCATACTGGCTGTTGTACTGGAGATGGTTTCCTTCTAGGAAAAAAAAACAACCTTTCATCAAGATTCTCCCCATGAACCTCCTGAGCATTGCTGTTAGGCTAACAGACCTTGTTGTTCCCCGAATGTTTTATACTCTCCCCTTATAAACGAAGAGTTGCATCTGCAATATGAAAATCATAAAGGTAGAGCGAGAAATTATGATGGTAAGAGTGTGGTATTTATAATGTAGGTGGAACACAAACAGGATTTGAGGCTATGTTTTGTGCTTAACCTTAAACTTCTTTTTTATTTACTAAAGTTTTGTGTTTCATCTTAAAAGATTGCTTTCATGTTTACTAAAATAATCATACTTATCCATATAGGGCTGCTACAGACCTCTTCTTTAAGATTCTCATAAAAATCTAATTTTTAGGAGTAGCTTAGAAATGAACTACACTAGTCTACCCAGCATTATAGGACGTGTACAAAAACAGCTAGGTTTTCAGCAAGAACATACCTGGTATTGGTTTGTATCTTCTCTGGAGAGAATATTTTTTGTACTCAGACAAGAACTTGAATAAATCTTCATCAGTCAGTCTGTCCCCTTCCTAAATGTTTTCAGAAAAAAACAGCACGGTGTTAGCCATAATTTAAATTTTACTTCTCTTACAGTACTCACATATGCTATTATAACTTTAACAGAATTACTTACATATGACTTAGAAACACAGAAATAATTATTGAAGTAAAAAAAGTAGTAGCAAAGTCCTACCAGAGGGATAAGTGTGGTACCAGAACAAAGCACCACAAAGCCAATAGCTGAGATCTAAATCCAAAAAATCAGGTATGAAAGCCCAAAGCAGATAGGTGGCAAGAATTATTTATTGTCTTAGCGCTTTCACGGCTATCCAAGCCGCTTCCTCAGACACATAAAAAACACAAGCATCACTCCATTTTTAAAAAAAACAACAACCAATAAGAAACCACAGTTAATTTAGTAATTAGACCATCAATTAAAACCATTTAAAGACACAAAATAAAAATATACACTATGTATGTATGTATATATAGAATAAATGTATGTATGTGTGTATATATATATATATATATATATATATATATATATACATATATATATATATATATACACACACACACACACACACACACACACACACACACACACACATATATATATATATATATATATATATATATATATACAGGACTTTTAGATAGTAATCTAGTTATTGATATTTTTGTATATTTATGCTGCTATATAACATATATATTGAATAAAGTACTTTACAGGTTCCTTTTATACATATATTGGCTTGGATAGCCATGAAAGTGCTAACACAATAAATAATTTATGCCACCTATCTGCTTTGGGGTGTTGTGCCTGATTTTTGGATTTATATCACAGAAATAATTATATTTAGGACTTACAGACTAAGAAGCATGATGCCTCCTTCCCATGTAGACTTGGAAGTAGGTGGTGCATGACATATAGCCCTGGGTTCTCTTATGGTGATACCCTCAACCATTCACTGAATCCCATATTTCCCTCTTCCCTAGCTTAGTTGTAAATGGCACTAGTTATAGAACAGACATGAACATCATGCTGCCTGCTTCCTTGTGAAGATCTCACAGTTTCACTCCGTTCCCACTGTGCATCCAGTCATTTGTCTCTACATGTTCAGCCACATATGACTTGGCACACAATTTTATAACTGCCCTCAGCAAGCCTGAATTGTCAAGCCTATTTTAAGATCTGGGGCTGTTACTACCAAAACATAATTTCTAAAACTGCATTCACTGGATCTTGAAGTATAACTGTACCAGCTACTCCAAAGTACGCTATTCCTTCACTTTATCCACTTCTTGGCTGCCTTTCATTATTGAACAAATTATATCATCTCTTCCAGGCTGCTCTGTTGTACCTGAACCCTGTAGAGTTCACTCACCAAAGCTGCTAAAGAAATTCCATTGAGTTTTATTAATCATAGCAAGTAATCTCTCAGTCTCTCACTAACAAAACTACAATCCCCTTCAGCACTGCCTCATCCCTCTTCAACTGATCTACTACTACTATTTCAGTCCCCTTATTTTTAGAGTCTTAGTAGCATTTCCTGCCTACAATGGTCACTTGGTTTGCTTAATTTTCTGCACCATCCCTGTTGCTAACGTATCAGATAACTCCTGTTCCACTGTGCTCTGATACTCTTATTTTCTCTCAGAAATCTGAAATTCTAGTGTAAATGAGGTAATAAAAGGATTGCCGGCAACATTTACAATTACACATGCAGTCTACGTCTTTCCAACTATAGTGCATTTTTTGCTGAAGCATTACCAGAGTAATTAAATTTCCATTAGGGTGTAAACTTCGCTCTCACTCATTTTCTCTCTCTTTATTTTTGCCTCCCTCTTTTTCTCTTACATGTGGACTACAAATAAAAAAATAAAATGCTAGACACGCACACGCATTGGTTCACTATATTGCAAATAAGATGAACATGGACAGAGTAGATTAATATACAGAGGGACAGGCAACTAGACACACAAGGACTGACACTACACTTGATCCTCCTAAGCAAACCACAACCCAAGCTGACAATATTGCAGGCAAAAAGACAGCACTTGTACTTATGGGATGGTCTATGACTGCTGGGTTATGCTGAATAAATGAGAAGAAAGCAAGTGTCCACATTAAAATGGAAGAACACAGTAAAACATAACCAGTCCGGTTTATGCCTGAAGCTTAATACACTTCATCTACAACATATCTTGGTTGTTGAAGTCACACAAAGTGGCACAGGTGAAAAAAAAAAAAAAAACTTCACTCCAGGAATACTGTCATGAGTTCACTCCTGCTGGCTCATATTTTATGTGACATTTTTTCTACCCTCTAGCTCTGAAAAATAAGTTTCATATTTAATGCTCAGAACCCACCCTGATACATCCTTTGGTTGGGTATGCAGCTCCATTGATCAAAATTTGATATTTATTTAGTAAAATCTAATTTTTAGGGAAGTACACATTCTTGGATGATGTACTCTTTAAATTAACACTAGACTATGTAACTGTTGTCACCACAGAAGCTCACCACTTATGTTTTTGCTACTTTCAAAGTCAGGTCCCAGTCCTTGCTGTCATTAATAAAGTCCCGAATAAACTATAATAATTGTCAATGTGGCTGACAAGTCACCAACCAAGACCTACACCAGTATTCCCTTTACTGTCAGGTAGAGCAGGATGACAGACAACTGCCAAAGTGCCAGAGTTTCTGCTTGCTTAATCAATATCAATGGAAAGAAAATTTGTACTCCAACTTTGTAAAGATGGTGGTAATTAGCAGCTACTGACATAGACAGTGAAGTCTGGATCTTAGTAACATCCCTATCCATCTTTACAAAGGCAAGAACTCAAAGGTAATTTATGGTTCTGTCGTATCTACATCCCTTGAGGCGGTAAGCTTATCCACAGCTAGTGAGTGGCTGAGTCCAAACAAGACCTTTGTCTCAGTTGAGGATCTTGGGGTGGAGCACACAAAAGTCCTAGCGTAATGAATGCATGTCAGAGGTTCATGGGCCATCCTGTCTTTGGCTGATTAGCTGCAACATCTTGGTAGCAAGCCTGATCCTATGGAGTGCTGTCCCTCGGTAGGACTCCTGTCTCAGGGCCTGGAGGTCAAGAAGATCTTTGATATTTTGTGGGCAATTAAATTGTGGGTGTAGAAGTGCACCATTAGGGAGTTTGGTCTGAAGTCTGACACGCCTAAGTGATCACAAACTCAGGTCTACGGTTTGTGTTTTATCACACCAATTACTGCTACATTCCATTCAGCTACATTTGAAACATTAGACCAGAAAGAACTTTTTTTTTTTCTGAAAGCTGAAAGCAAAGGTTTCTCTCTGGTTCCCAATAAGCAGTGTGGCCCTTGACCAAACACATGAGTATTTGGACATACAGTACTATAGAATTTTACAGATGATTTGCTCATATCCAAAACTACATACTAATGGGATTTTGTAGTAGCAAGCAGAGCTGTAAATTGGGAGGGGTGAAAGGGACAGCTGCCATGGGTGAATGCTGTTAGGATCAGGATAGTCAAGTACCAATGGTGCTTTATGAAGTCAAGAGGGTATTGCAGCTTCAGAAATGAATGTTGAAACTGCATATTTGTGGTCACTGCTGAAGCACTCAGTCTGTGTTAATTTAATTATAACAAGTTTCTCATTATATTTCAGAGTGCAGAACAGCTTTTTTTCTATTTGTAAGTAATTTTTTTGGTTCATAGATTCATAGGTATACATTAGGCTAACACCACAGGGCCTTTATAAGCTTAGTCATGCACCCCAAATGTATCCAACAAGTTTGGTGCACTACAGGTTATTTTAGGGGTTTGTGCAAGTTAGGGCATGTGTGGTCAAACATTTGCCGGTTGCCTCTATCCATTAGAGACATAGGTAACAGACCAGAGGTGAATTTCTGATTTCCCATCCACTGGTCTTGGTTATACATGAATAAGGTTAGGGAGGAACTCTGCTTCACATGGACTGGAAGCTTGTCTCAGAGAAGGGGTATTCTCTGAGATATACCTGTCCCTCCAACATGTGCTATTTATGTTACAAGCAAGGTTTTAGCCCCTTGATTGAGTAGCTCTTATGCTATTTGTTTTGCAGATATGCAAGAGGTTCATCAGTGTGGGATCCTGAGATGCTTTGTATGCCAGATATAGATTGTTCCTCCACAGTCTGTATGACAGAGTATAATGATAAGGCTCTTACACAACCCACATAGAACACTTTGTTAATATCCTGTATTCTTTTTGTGAGGAACCTCTGTGGATGTTCCAGTTATTCCATGTGCTTGGTCAGGTATACACTGAAGGGGGCATTACAGTTAGTGATGGATCTGATGAAGACTAAGTATAGTGGAACAACAATTACCTTGGACGATATACCATACCCTTTCTTATAGATTTCCTTACTGTCTACATACATCCCCAAATCCATGACTGCTGGGTTTACTCTTAGGGGTGTATTATCAATGAGTTAGTTTCCTGGGCTAGCCAACTTCCCAAAGGGTACTTTTATGCATTTCTTGGCATGAGTTTTAAACCGTGTCAATGGCAATAGTTATTTGTCTGTATTAGCATTTCCTGAGGTTATTAGTATCGTGGGAGGGGGATTGTATGATTACACCCAGTTTACAATTATCTGCACTAGGTCACCCAGAGGCCCTTGATAATGACTTCAATTCTGAGAAGTAGATGCCAAAAGGCAGAGGCTCCAGCATTGAGCCTTGAGAGACTCCACTACTGAATGGCCTCTTTGTGGAACTGGACTCCACTATCCTAACTTTCTGGGTCCTATCTGAGAGTCAGCTGACATTCCAGCAAGTAAAATGTTTAATTTTGTGTGTTTGTTTATAATGCCTGAGTGGAGTATTGGATCAAATGCCTTGGCCAGGTCAAGGTAGGCAGTATTCATCATTTTGCTCTCACCCATCACCTTGGTGACCTTTTCAAAGAAGGCTACCAGACTGAAAAGGCAAGATCTTCCTGTGACAAAACTGAACTGGACTGGATCCTTTATCGGGAGGTTTCCAATGTCATTATTAATAATTTCCATGATAATTCTTTCTATGGATTTGTATATAAGACTAGTCAGACTAATGTGCGTGTAGTTTCTGGGCCTACAGAAGGCCCATACTTATGTAGACGGATGACTGTTGGAGTTCTCCATCATTCATGTGGCACGAAGTGTGACTGGACGTTATGGTTAAACAGTGACTGCAGTGGTCCTGATAGGTCACATTTCATGCTATTTAGGAGGCATCCTGGGATACTATGATGTGGTATTCTTGGCCTTGGAAAGTGCATTTAAAACTTGTTCTCTAGTGATGGTTGGGGGGTTATGTTCAATGGTATTTCTTGAGGGTTGACTGGTGTGTTTGGGGGTAAAACTTATACTGAATTTGTTGGCCAGTACATTTGCTATATCTTTTTGCTCTGTATAAGTGGCTCCATTCACAATTAGCTCTACGTATTGTTGTGTACAGCTTTTGAGGTTATGAACATAGCTATATAAAGCCTTATGGGTGTTTGTTGTCTGGGAGGTTATTTTGCCTCCAAATTAGATTTGATATACCTGATTTGCCCTCTCAGCAGTTTTAGCTTGATGAAAGAGTTTTTAACCTGATGGATGTTGTATTTCCTGACTTTTGCCAAGACTTTTTTCCTTATGTTGTACAACCTAATGATGTTTGGATTCTACCAGAATGGCTTGTTTTTGAGTTTGTTCTGAGCTTATTTCTGGTAGGCACAGCTTTCTCTACGCATTGTTCTTCTTTCGGCTTTTCCTGGTTAGGGGTCATTAATTAACAAAATTGTATACAGAGTATTTGAGAATAATAAAGCATAGGCAACTGTGTTCTCAGGGCTTGGGAGGGGGGCTTGAAATTTTACCAAGTTGTCACTTAAAAACAGGAAGTTTGCCTTAGAATACTTTCTAAGTGCTATCGATTTAGGTGGGGTCAGAGGTTTTATTTTTATTTCAAAGGAGACAGCTTTATAGTCTGGTCTTACCAGAAGATGGGGTGGGGAAGGGGCAGCAATCTCCCATGTTAGTGATGGTCAGGTCCAGTATGTCTGCTCCCCTAGTGGGCATGTGGACTCTCTGGTCCAGGGTGTTAGTGTTTCAAAATCCAGGAATCTCCAGGCCTGCAGGTTTGGAATAGTGTATGATTCACAGTTTATAGTGGGTTAGTTAACGTCACCCATGAATATGGAATTGGGTTGAATGGTGAGTGTCTCCAGTGTTTGTAAGCATGAATTACGGTTTTCCTGGGTCATACAAGGGACCTATAACTATCAAGGATATGGTATAGGACTTTGCATATGGTAGTTTGGATAGGGAGAGCTCAACCTCATCATCCTGTTTGAGCAACCTTGAGGTGACTTTATTACTGATGTAGATTTTATTTATTTTATTTTATTTTATTGCATTTGTTTACCGAGAAAGTCCACTGGCCTAAAACAGCCCATTTTCAGTGGAGGCCTGGGGAGAAAAGCTCCAACAAGAACATAGATACAGAATAAAATTAAACACTAATTGGTACAGAAGTAGAAACAGTGTTACACATTGTGATTACAATAATATATATATATATATATATATATATATATATATATATATATATATATATATATATACATATAGAATATAGAATATATACATAAAAGCAGGAATTTAGTTGGTTTGATTACAGTCATATATACAGAATATATACATAAAAGAGGAAATATAATTGGTTGCCAGATGAATTCAGAGAGGTATAAACAGAGATATGTTAATCAACATTATTGTACCAGTATCAACAGGTGAGGAAAAAATAATAATTATGGAGAAAATATCATCAGTCAGCAGAAGCAAAAAGCATAAGAGTTTAGTTAACATATAAGGAGAATGAAGAGGTTAGGTTATAGAGCAGGTACACAGTCAGGAAGAGTTGAGATGATTTTCCAGTATTTGTTTGAAGGTGGTGGTGCTGCCCATGTTTCTTACAGAAGGAGGAAGCAAGTTCCATAGTTTGGCGACAGTGAAGTAGTAGACGAGTTGACCAGTAGGTAAGGTGGGCTTTTCTACTTTTAGAAGTTGTTGATTTTCAGATCTAAGTTGCCTGCTGGGTTGGTATTGGGCAAGTAGTTTCAAGAGAGCGGGACAGTCTGTGCGTCTGTAGATTATTCTGTGCACTGTAGTTAGTTGGGTGAATGAGAGATGGGGGGGGGGGGTTCCAGCCAGCCTTATTGTTTCAGTGAGTTACAGTGGTGGGATGAGAATTTAGCCTTGGGAGCAAATTTGGCTATTCTGTTGTAACACATATCAAGTTTGGATTTTGTAGAATTTTGCATATTAGTGAGGGCAGGGGCACCACAAAGGAGAGAAGGTAAAAAAAAGGTAGTTGCAAGACTGAGACACCTCTACTTTTAGTCCCTGACTGTGCAGTAGCTGGCCTAAATGTGTGGAAGGCATTGCAGCTTTGCACTGCTGAGGTGCTCTCTGTGGCTTTAAACCATGTCTAGGTAACTGCACAGATGTCTGCATTCTCAAGGTTGAGGACAGCTTGGAGCTAGTGGAGATTTTGGATTAGACTTGGGGTGGTTTTGTTATATCAAAAAGGTTTGTCAGTTTGGCATTTCCTAAAAAAGGCACTATGAGGGAGGACAATGTTTAGCCAATAGTTTCAGAACCCTGGTGACATATTTCATCTTGTTCTGTTGGATCCACAGATGTTCCCAGGAAACTTGAAAGATACAATCCTTCCAACATACTCTGATTCTGCCCTTGGTGTCCCCTCAGTGAGACTTATCTGATACATCTTATGAGGGAAGCAACTTACAGGTGTCCTTACAATGTGCATCAAGCACCTAAACTGAGCCCCAAAACAGAGGAGCAGTAACAAGAGCGGCCTTAGGTCAACTGGTGCCCTAGGCAAAAGGACTCCATGGCGCCCCCCACCACACCACCCCGTGCCCCCATCCTGGTCTACGTACACCAAAGAAATACTGGAATAGTGCCCTTACTAGAGCTGCACCCTAGGTAGCCACCTAGTTGGCCTATGCCTAAGGCTGGCTATGAGCAGTGACTGTCCTCTGAGATTCTCCCTGACTGCTTTGCTCCTCCATTTGCACACACAGTTAACCCATCTGTCCTGTGAAGAATCCTCATTTCTGCTGCTTATATCCATGATTTCATTCTTTCTATCATTACCTAAAACTACAGGTCAAAGGGGTGGATAAGAACATAGAGTGGCCAATAAACTGATATCTTTGTCCTGTGGTTCGGTTCTTGGTTCACCACCACAGTCTAAAACAATGCCTGCAGCACTACTGCCACTGCAGCCATCCATCGGTCACTATCCCAATCCCTCCTGGCCTCACAAATGATCAGGGCCCTAAAACACAAACTCACTCCTCCATCTGAGATAGCTTCTCTACCTCCCGGGCAGACAGCAATCTGCTCTCTTGTGAGAGTGATAGCCGTGACCTCTGACCTGGAACTGCTCATTGTTTTCCCGTCCACTTCGGACTCAACAGGGATCCACTGCAGTGAACTCTGTAAATAACAGCCACTTGAAGCTAAAGGACAGCATCTTCAACAACCAACAAAGATGTAACCCTCTTTTCTCAAAATGGATATTCCCCAGGTTTTGGTTGTCCATTGATATCCTGTCCATGAAAATCACAAACATGAGGGAATACAAAACACCACTTCTGGGAAGTCCTACTCCCACCTTGAGGGAGTATGGTGTCCAGGTAATGAAACGTGCAAGAACTGTGTGGCGTTGTTGAAAGAAGGAAGTTTTAAACCACAAAAGATGACAGTAGTTATCCCAGGTAAGTACTGGGTATGTAGGCTTATTGTAGTATGCATTTATGTGATGATGGGAAAAGGACAGAGCTGTTAGAAGAAATTAAAAATATACGATGGTGAATTTGGACATACTAATAGCAGGAGATTGTGTAAATGTAACATAAGTAAAAACTGCAAAAATAAAGTAGGATATAAAAACTTGTGGAGATGTAATGAGATTGGGGGAGTTAAGAATAGGCAAAGCAAGGCAGTTTACTTACAACAGGGGGGGTTAGTAGCAAAACAGAACTGATGTATTATTATTATTATGATTATTATTATTATTATGATTATAGGAAGGGTTGCAGCAGGTGAAAGAAGTAAATGGGAAGTGACTTTTCTGATCGCATGGTTGTATGGGACAGAATTGGGGAAGAGGAAAATCACCTTACAGAACAAAAAGGGAGTAAGAAATTGATAGAAAAGACAGTAAGTACAGATATAATGAAAGAGGAAGTAGGTTGAGGGAGGATCATGAAAGTATGAGGCCGTGGGTGATGTTTAAGCAGAAATATTAACATGTTTTCCTGATGGCAGAAAGGGAAGTAAGGATATTAAGGGAAAAAAACAGGGAAGTAGTTAAAGAATAGGTGGAATTTCTGGGGGGTAAAGACAAAGTGTGATTACTGAAAAAGAGAGATATACGACAGAAACAAGGAAAAAAATGACTTGATGTTTAAGGAGATGAGGGGCTTAAAAGAAAAAGGAAACAGTGACATCTTTGTGAAGTAAAAGTGTAAAATATGAGGAAGAAAGAATGAAAAGTGAAAAGAAAGAAATAGTTGTGAGTCCAGAAGGTATTTTAGAAGTAGTGGAGAAGATACATGGAGTAATTTAATGCTTGCAGGAGAAAATGGTGGTGGGATCGGAGGTGGCAAAAACAACATGAGAAGAAAATAAAGAACTGGAAAAGGAGGTCACAGGAGGAAGAGTTAGCCAATATACTGAGGTAGTTAAAGAAAATAGCTCTCCAAGCCCTGGTGGATCGTATTCATGGGAGCAGGAAGAGTAAGGGAGGGGGGTTGGTATCATGCTTAAGGTTATTTACCTCACAAATACAACACACAAGGTTTAATTCTGACTTCTGACTATTGACTAGACTTGAAATAGTCTGCAGACTGACCTATGACCTTAAAAAGGTGTTTAATATTTTCTCTGTGCCCAAGTGAAAGAAAATGCCAAGAAATGATTGCACAAAAGGGTGTGTACTTGTCTGTGACTTGTCTTAGCTTCTTACCATAAAGGTGGTATGTGCAGGTTCTAATCTGTGTAGGGTGACGTGTGCTTATTAGCTGCTGTTGTAACATTTAATAACTTTGTTTTTTAGTCCCAAGCATTGTTTGCGTGTCTGTGTAAAGGCCCTCTTGAGGTCATGAAGATCAGAAATGGGTTTTGTTCCCTCACCAGGTACATGGATTACTTTTTTTTCAGTACTGACTTTGTAGTGCAGCGAAGGGGTGCTGCATTCCTGAATGTGCAGTCTTTCTGGTGATATTAACTGAAGTCCCATCTGTCTGACATGGTGTTAGCGAAGGTAGATTTAGAAGATCCCACAGCAATTATCAAAAAGTGCAGGAGCATGTTGGAGAAACAGATATGTATAGCAAGGGTTCCCCTGCTATGGAATTCTATATGAAGCATAACTCATCCCTGACCCTATTCAAATGGAACTTTGAACATTGGATGGGAAGTTGCAAATTCACCCTGGTCTGGCTCCCAAGTCTGTGGACAGAGGTCGACAGTAACTAAATTAATCACCAACATAACCCCCAGTACACACACACACACACACACACACACACACACACACACACACACACACACACACACACACACACACACACACACACACACACACACACACACACGCACACACACACACACACACACACACACACACACACACACACACACACACACACACACACACACACACACACACACACACACAATCCTTATTTATCTCCTTACTAACATATTCCATCATATAGGCATCCAAGGACATCTGCGACAGAAGTGGGTCAGGTCACATGACTAGGTTGGTAAAGACCATGGTGTTTGCTAGCCTAGCATAAACTTATGAACCTTATTAGATCAAAAGGAAAGCATTTGTTTGTAAATGTATCAAAAGGAAAAGCATTTATTAGTAACTATATTAAACAAATGATTAAGAGAGGGGGTTGAAAGTGAATATGCATGTGAGGATTTATTTTGAAGAGGAAAGGAGAAAGGAAGAGAGAAGTTATTAAGAACTGCAGACCTACAGAATCACAAAAAATGGGTTATAATATTCATGAAGATTGTGCAAGTGTGGTTATCTAAAATGATGGGGTGAGCAGTATCTAATAACATACGTGGTTCATAGGTTCATAGATTCATACTAGGCTATCTGCCCTAGGGCATTTATAAGCCTAGCCAGAGTGTGTTTGGCTTTCGCCACCCATTTTAAATTAAATTTGCTATGCCTTTTTTTGAGGTTAGTATACTGTGCCTCTGTCTAACAGTGACACAGAAGTGATACCTGGGGTAAACCTACTGTCTCCCATCCACTCATCAAGATTCCTCCTGAAGAGAGTCAATGAGGGACTCTGCCTAACCTGGACTGGGATTTTATTCCAGAGTGAAGGGAGCCTCTGGGTTATGAATCTGTCCCTCCAGCATGTCCTATTTATTTCAATGCTGAGGTTCAAGTCTCTCAAGCGCGTAGCTCGATGGGATTTGGATTTTCTGAGGTGCAGCATGTCCATTAATTCCGGGTTGGACATGGCTTTATACGTCAGGCACAGATCGCCTCTGAGCAGGTGGTATGCCACTGAGTAGAGCTGGAGTTTCTTTAACCGGGCAGCATATGGCATCTGTTTGAGCTCTTTGATCCTCTTGGTGAGGTACTTTTGGGGTCTTTCCAGTTGCTGCAGGTGTCTGGTAAGGTACATCCCAAAAGGGGCATTGTACTCAATTATGGGCCTGATGAGGGATGAGTAAAGAGGCACGATGACCTCCCCTGATCTAGATGTGAATCCCTTCATGATTAGGTGGGCTATATAAAATGTTTTTCTAACCACTTTGGCCACATGGTAGTCAAATGAGAAATTGCTATCAACTTGGGTCCCCAGGTCCCTAATTACTTCTTCTGTACTTAATGGATTACCACCTATGTGGTAATTTGTAGGCACTTTGTTTTTGCCAAAGGGGATGACTATACACTTTTTGGCGTTTAGCTTGAGGCCATGGCTCTGGCACCAGTTGTCTGTTTCTATGAGGCCCTTTTGTAGGATGCTTGTGTCGGCTTGAGAGTCGATTATGGCACCCAGTTTGCAGTCATCTGCGAACTTGGTCAGCCACAGTCCTTCCATGTTAGCCTGTACCTCTGAGAAATATATACCGAACAAGAGAGGTCCCAGGACTGAGCCTTGTGGGACGCCACTTGTAACTGGTTTGTAGTCTGACATGGCTCCAGCAATTCTAACCATGTGGGTTCTGTCCTTGAGCCAGTTTGCAACCCATCTAGTGACATAGGGGTTTATATTTAAGATGGTGAGCTTATCTATAATGCCCGAGTGGGGTATTGTATCAAAGGCTTTTGCAAGGTCCAGGTAGGCTGTGTGGACCACCATCCCCTTGTAAATGGCCTTGGTGACTGTTTCAAAGAAATTAACCAGGTTTAAGAGGCAGGATCTGCCCTTAACAAAGCCAAACTGGGTAGGATCCAGTGTCTGTAGGCCCCCAATATCTCTATTTATGAGGTCCATGATGATCCTTTCCATAGCTTTGCAGACCAAGCTAGTCAGGCTTATGGGGCGATAGTTTCCAGGATCCATTGAGGCACCACCTTTGTGGAGAGGGACCACTGTTGCTGTACGCCACTCTTTGGGTACATATCCTGTAGTAAGGCTGAGATTGAACAGTAGTTTTATGTTTGGGTTTAGTTCTTCTTGGAGTTCATGTAGGACGCAGCCCGGGACACCGTCTGGTCCCATTGATGCTGTGTCTTTTGCTATGGATAGGGCGGCTCTTACCTGAGCATCTGAGATGTCAGGGGGGCAGCACTCTGCTGGGATAGATATTTGCCCTTTTGGTGGGGAAGGGGAGAAGTTTGCGCTGAACCTGTCAGCTAGGATGTTGGCAATGTCTGTGGGTTCGGTGTATTTTTTGTCACTTTGGACTAATTCTGAGCATATCTGGGAATTCCCACCCAGGTTCCTAACATAACTAAAGAAAGCCTTGTGATTATCCTTAGTGTCCTGTGCAATTTTTCTCTCGAAGCTGGCCTTAGACGATTTTATGAGTGCCCGTAGTTTTTTGCTAATACTGATCAGTGATGCCTTCCCTTTTTGGGATTTTGCTCTATCATTTAGTAGCTTCCTCCTTCTATTGTATAGTTTGTTTATGGCTGGGGTCCACCAGACAGGACGCCTAACTTTGGAGGATTGGGTCTTGGTTTTATTTGGGATTACATGATCCATGCATTCATGAAGGTGTTCATAGAATGCGTTTATAAAGGATTCTGTGGTCTGGGCCGTATTTTCCACAGGCCCGGGGGCTTTGAAGGATTCCACCTCGGATTTGAGGAGTGTGAAATTTGCTTTAGAGAAGTTTTTCACTGTGGTTTTCTGGGCAGGGGCTGGGGTCGGGATGTGAATATCTAGTGAGATTAGTTTATGGTCTGATCTTACTTTTGAGGGATACACTTCTGGTCTGGAGCATAGAGTCCCCATGTTGGTGACGATCAGGTCCAGTATGTTTTTCCCTCTTGTGGGAGTGGCAACAAGTTGTTCCATAGCATTTGAGTTTATAAATTCTAGGAACCTTCGGGCTAGGGTGTTGGAGCTAGAGTAATGTTCCCAGTCTATGTTAGGGTAGTTAAAGTTGCCCAATATAATGGTGTTTGGAGAGACCTTAATATTTTCCAGTGTTCTCAGGAAGGCCGAGTGGGGTTCCTGGGTTTGGGAGGGTGGTCTGTAGCAGGCTATAAAATGGAAGGCAGTTTTACCCACTGTTAGTTGCACATGGATAGTCTCTGATGCTTCGTGCTGTGCCACCAACCTGGAGGTGTGGGTATCTTTGACGAATATTGATACTCCCCCTCCTTTTGTGGTTCGGTCCAAGTTTTGGGGCCGAAAAACATGGTATGAGGTATAACCTGGTAGTGCTGGGGTGCTCTCGGGAGCCTTGAACCAGGTTTCTGTTACTGCACAGATATCGATGTTCTCCATACTAAGGAGAGTTTCGAGTGCATGCATCTTGAGGTTTAGATTTCTGGCATTGAGTAGCATTACTCTTAGTTTCTTATCCCTTGTGATACCTATGGAGCTGGGTTTGTCTTTTGAGCCTTGCCTAAAAAAGGCACTATGGGGGTGGCAAGAGCCTTTGCCAATGTCCGAAAGCCCAGGGGTGAAAGGTGCAAGCCGTCCCTAGCGAAGCATCATGGCTTGTCGAGCATGTCATCCCAGGCAGACAGGCATTGGATCCCCTTTGAATGATACCAATACTTAAGCCAATCATTGAAATTGATCATCTTGTCTTCATATTGTGGCATCATTCTTGGTGAGGGTAAGATGCTACTCAAGGTCAGGGTCATACCGGCCTAGGCTACATGCTCAGAGAGCTCCTCTATGTCTCTTTTCATGTAGTCCAGGAAGGTACGTCTCAGGTCATTCACACCAGCATGGACAATGACTGAGTCATATTTGTACTTGCCTTGGAGTGACCTGAGTGCTTGTGTTATGTGGCAGATCCTAGCGCCTGACAGGCAGCTCACCGTGACCTTCTCCTTGTTCAGCCTGGTGAGCGGGATGTCAGTGTGCCTGACGATACAGTCACCTATTACAAGTGTATCAGGTGTGTTGCTTAGCCTTAAGGGCTGTGACTGTTTGGCACACTGGCTTTGTGAGCTATGTGTTGCACGTGTTTTGTTTTGGGGTAGCGGTTGCTTGGGTGTCTGCTTTGGAGGTCTCTGCTGCTTAGGCAGATTTTTATTTAGGGCCTCCGAGTATGTTTTTGTGTGTTTATGTGTTTGGTTTGCTGTCGTGGTAGGTCTATGTAAGACTGGAATTGTAGTGAGTGTGGTTTCCTTCTCCTCCTGACTGGTTACGCCAGTACTGAGTTGAGAGAGCTTAGCCTCCAGTTTGGCTATATGGTTGCATCTCTCACATGTGTTGGAATTTGTTGGGAGGAGGAGAGGGTTGTCTGTGTACATGAGGCAGTTGTAACATTGCCTCAAGATTCCCAGATTCACCAGCTGGACCGGAGAGAAGATTGACAACTGACCTTTGGACATGCTAGAATAGTATTGGGAATTCCTTTATAATTGAAAAAAGGGGCCAATGGGGAACAAAGTACTCAAGGGGAGTTTGTGAGGGTGTACTGCTTTTAATTTTTTAGTGCTGACTTATATAATTGCTTTAGTGAGCAAGTGCCAGGATTTAGAGTGGGAATAGGGTGTTTATTATGAGAACTAGATCAGTTCTAAGGGAAAAAGTGAAGAGCAGACTTTGTGGAGCAGAGAATGGTTTAAACCCAATTAAGCAGCACTGCCAGATGCTGCGCTATGCGCAAAATCGCGCAAAGCCACGCTAAAGCGGGTTTTATACAGGGGGACTTGAAAGAGCTAGAAATTGGCCCAAAACGGCCAATAGACTACCAGATTCTTGTGCTGGGGACACTCCTCTAGGGATACATAGGCTGCTCCAAGCTCCCACTGCCACTGGTGAACAAAGAAGCCTCCCTCTATCCAAGAAAGGAAATGGGCAACACAGGAACTTTCCAAAAGTCCAGAATACAGCAAAGCCTGTATTTGGACTACTCTACTCCAGGAAAGACGGGAAACAAGGAAATTTTTTTTTTTTTTGCAACAAACAGCAGGAAAATGCTATAAGTATGTAACACAGGCTAGCACACTTGAGTGTGTAGCCTCAACAGGTAAATGCAACAAACAGGACAAACTTTAAAAGTGCAGGTGCAAAAACAACTTTAAACAGTTTAAAACAGTTCAAGAAGCAGAAATACTTGCAGTTTAGCTAGATCGGGCAGTTGCCCAGGTAGTAACAGGAAAACAAACACTTTTATCAGGTTAGCAGTCACTCTTTTAGCCTCTCTGCTGCTAGCACCACTCTGCAAGACCATAAGGAGCTTAGCTGAGTAGTAACAAGCGCAAAAACTGCGCCAAAGTGGGTTTTATACAGGGGGACTTGAAAGAGCTAGAAATTGGCCCAAAATGGCCAATAGACTACCAGATTCTTGTGCTGGGAACACTCCTCCAGGGATAGATAGGCTGTTCCAAGCTCCCCACTCCCACTGGTGAACAAAGAAGCCTCCCTTTATCCAAGAAAGGAAATGGGAAACACAGGAACTTTCCAAAAGTCCAGAATACAGCAAAGCCTGTATTTGGACTACTCCAGGTCAGGAAAGGCGGGAAACAAGGATCATTTTTTTTTTCTTTTTTTGAAACAAACAGCAGGAAAGTGCAATAAATATGTAACACAGGCTAGCACACTTGAGTGTGTAGCCTCAACAGGTAAATGCAACAAACAGGGCAAATTTTAAAAGTGCAGGTGCAAAAACAACAGTTTAAAACAGTTCAAGAAGCAGAAATACTTGCATTTTAGCTAGATCAGACAGTCGCCCAGGTAGTAGCAGGAAAACAACACTTTTATCAGGTTAGCAGTCACTCTTTTAGCCTCTCTGCTGCTAGCATCACTCTGCAGGACCACGAAGAGCTTGGCTGAGTAGTAACAAGCACACAAACCGCGCCAAAGAGGGTTTTATACAGGGGGACTTGAAAGAGCTAGAAATTGGCCCAAAACAGCCAATAGACTACCAGATTCTTGTGCTGGGAACACTCCTCCAGGGATAGATAGGCTGCTCCAAGCTCCCCACTGCCACTGGTGAACAAAGAAGCCTCCCTTTATCCAAGAAAGGAAATGGGCAACACAGGAACTTTCCAAAAGTCTAGAATACAGCAAAGCCTGTAGTTGGACTACTCTAGGTCAGGAAAGATGGGAAACAAGGATAATTATTTTTTTTTTTTGCAACAAACAGCAGGAAAATGCAATAAATATGTAACACAGGCTAGCGCACTTGAGTGTGTAGCCTCAACAGGTAAATGCAACAAACAGGACAAACTTTAAAAGTGCAGGTGCAAAAACAACTTTAAACAGTTTAAAACAGTTCAAGAAGCAGAAATACTTGCCGTTTAGCTAGATCGGGCAGTTGCCCAGGTAGTATCAGGAAAAAAAACACTTTTATCAGGTTAGCAGTCGCTCTTTTAGCCTCTGTGCTGCTAGCACCACTCTGCAGGACCATAAGGGGCTTAGCTGAGTAGTAACAGGCGCAAAAACTGCGCCAAAGTGGGTTTTATACAGGGGGACTTGAAAGAGCTAGAAATTGGCCCAAAATGGCCAATAGACTACCAGATTCTTGTGCTGGGAACACTCCTCCAGGGATAGATAGGCTGTTCCAAGCTCCCCACTCCCACTGGTGAACAAAGAAGCCTCCCTTTATCCAAGAAAGGAAATGGGAAACACAGGAACTTTCCAAAAGTCCAGAATACAGCAAAGCCTGTATTTGGACTACTCCAGGTCAGGAAAGGCGGGAAACAAGGATCATTTTTTTTTTTTTTTCTTTTTTGCAACAAACAGCAGGAAAGTGCAATAAATATGTAACACAGGCTAGCACACTTGAGTGTGTAGCCTCAACAGGTAAATGCAACAAACAGGGCAAATTTTAAAAGTGCAGGTGCAAAAACAACAGTTTAAAACAGTTCAAGAAGCAGAAATACTTGCATTTTAGCTAGATCAGACAGTCGCCCAGGTAGTAGCAGGAAAACAACACTTTTATCAGGTTAGCAGTCACTCTTTTAGCCTCTCTGCTGCTAGCATCACTCTGCAGGACCACGAAGAGCTTGGCTGAGTAGTAACAAGCACACAAACCGCGCCAAAGAGGGTTTTATACAGGGGGACTTGAAAGAGCTAGAAATTGGCCCAAAACAGCCAATAGACTACCAGATTCTTGTGCTGGGAACACTCCTCCAGGGATAGATAGGCTGTTCCAAGCTCCCCACTGCCACTGGTGAACAAAGAAGCCTCCCTTTATCCAAGAAAGGAAATGGGCAACACAGGAACTTTCCAAAAGTCTAGAATACAGCAAACCTGTAGTTGGACTACTCTAGGTCAGGAAAGATGGGAAACAAGGATAATTATTTTATTTTTTTTTTTTTGCAACAAACAGCAGAAAAATGCAATAAATATGTAACACAGGCTAGCGCACTTGAGTGTGTAGCCTCAACAGATAAATGCAACAAACAGGACAAACTTTAAATTACAAGCGCAAAAGCGCGCTAAAGCTGGCTTTAAAGCAGGGGGTTAGAAAGAGATAGGAAATGGCCCAAAATGGCCAATAAGCTACAGGTCACTGGGCTGGAACCACTCCTCAAGGGACAGATAGGCTGCTCAGAGCTCTCCACTCTCACTGGTGAACAAAGAAGCTTCCTCCTATCCAAATAAGGATATGGGCAACACAGGAACTATGACACAGCCCAGAGATCAGCAATACCTGTAGACTGGACTATTCTAGTTCAGTAAAGGTGGGAAACAAGGATTTTTTTTTTTTACAAAGTAGCAGAAATTGGGTTCAGAAACACAGTAAATGCTTTAATTCGGCTAGCGCGCTTGAGTGTGTAGCCTACCAGTTAAACTAAGCAAAAACAAACTTGAAAAGTGCAAAAACACTCAGAAATACAGTCAGGAATGCAATAAAACAACGTTGCAGAGCTTATTTAGATAAAGAAACAGAGAAGTCTATATATACAGAAAAGCAGCTAAAACACACAAACACTTCAGATGCAGTGCAACCTAGAGCACTTGAGTTGTAGCAATATTAAGGCAATTACAGTTATAATAAATGCTCTGAAATATACTCTATATTTCCAAAATGTTTGAGAAGCACAGTCAGAACACAAGGAGGTTCAGGCAAAAAAAAAAGAAAGTTTTTTTTTTGAAAGGGAAAAAGGAGAAACAGAAGGCCTTATCAAATGTTCTCTCTGTACTAGGTAGAATAAGCTAATGACACTAGACTGGGAGGAGTGTCACAGATCAGATTTACAGTAGGGGCGGGCAACTGCAAAGCCACCAAGTATAAGAGCAAGACACCAACTGGGCGGGAGGGTGAGGACAATAGCCTACAGCCAGTAGCACTAGAGAAAGCCAGAAACAGATAAAGATTTGTAAAGATACAGAATGCTTTTAACTGCAGACAAATCAGTTACTTGTGCAGATTAGTTAATAGCAATAAAATACACTCGAAGACTAAAAAGCAGACAATAAAAGTGCTATATATTAATTGTTAAAAACAATAATCTGTACAAATAATCGAAAAAAAACAGGATACTTGTATATCTCAGCTAACAGCTGCAGTCAACAACTCTTATCTACTCTGCTCAGTGTGTACAGACAGAAATACCAGTGAGGAAAAAACTAGAATCCTGTGATAGCAGAGAGGAGTAGAAATGTAAGTGAAGTAAATTAGGAGACAGGGAAAGGAGTAAAGGTGCCCCAGCTGTGGTGTATGCTGATGATATGGTGGTTATATCATGAAAAATAAACAAAGGATGAAGGAAAGTATGTGGGTACTGGAATACATGGTAAGGGATGTTCGATCAAGGTTAGGTAGAGAGAAAACCAAGGGTTTTGGGGGGGTGAAAAAAATGGGGAGGGGCATATTTCACTAATCAGGAGGTAAATGTCTTAGGTGCAAGGTTTGGGCAGTAGGATGCAAAAATTAAGTAGTGTGGAATATACTGGAGCAAGTAAAATCAGTACTGTGATGTGGTGCCAGCATGTAAAGACATACAGTTATTAAAGATAATATGCAGGGTTATATGGGGTTCAAAGGTGAACCAAATTATGTAAGGGGTGTTATACTGTAACAGAAAAGATGATGAGTTATCATTACGCAATCCACTGTTTTTTTTTGCATCATTAAATTTGTATTGGCTGCTGATGAAGATGGAACAAAGTGAAAGAGATATACTAGGAGTAATTTTATGAAATACAGATAATACACAGTTGCTATATATTCATCTAGGAAAAGGAAACACGTTATTATAAGTAAAGAAATAATGAAAGAGTACAAAGTTAAAATGAGGTTATGGAAATTAAAAATAGAGGTTTAAGGGTTTATTGGTTGGTCTCTCTCTCTCACACACACTCTGTCACACTCTTTTTCTCTCTCTCAGAAGAGAATCAGGCAAGAAAGGCTTAACCAACTCCACTCAATCACAGTATATAGTTTCTACAGTAATTACAAAGCCATATACTTAAATGATCATGCTCCTATGTTAGGAACAGGTAGCTATTTTTTAAAATGATCATGGGCTGCTTCATTTCTCTTTTGTCGTTAAAGAATTTACTGACATTTTACTGTATTTTTACAACTCTAGTATTTTTTTACATGTATGAAACAGGCAAAGTAACTAGACATAAGTGCTTTTTACAGAGGTGACTCTGAAGTGGTATTTGGTTAAATGATTTGTTTAGCCACAGGGTTTGCATGAGGAGATGGAGGGAAGGAGGGAATCAAACTCAGGATGAAGCATCTGGCCCTGTGGTGAGAGTGATAAAGCCCTGACTATGACCCAGGAGCCCATCTTAAACTAGTGGCATGGGTTCTTCAGGGACCTGGTGGGGAGAGTGGGAGTGAGTTGTTGACTCCAGCTTGCACAATGAGAGGCAGTGGAGGCAATAGTATCCTACTGAGTGGAGACGTATCACCTGCAGCAAGGTAGTTAGCAGTAGCAGGTTGGTGTAGTAGTGCACAAGTGCTTCCTGATGGCAATACAGCAAAGCTCACAGTGCCACCATGGGGTTCAGGGGGTTGAGAGCAAAACAAAAAATGTCACCCTCCCAGCAGATCACAGCACCACTCTTGGTACTGGACTCTCTTCTCCTAAGAGGATGAATTGGCATGGAGGCCCAAACCTCAGAATAAGGAAATTAATAAGATTGTAATTATTAGCGTTAAGTTCTCTTAGTGACAGCAAGTCTAGGTGGTTGTACTAAGAACACAGTCTGGATGTTCTGCAACTGTTGAATTGTTTTTTCTTATATGCAAATGGGAAATGCAAGAGTCCATGCATTGCTAATCTCAGATACGTTGCTTCAAACAGTTGTAGAGTGGCTAATGAAGCACTGAAAGGAAAGCAAATGTCCAAGAATAAAGACAATCAGCAAGGTGTGCTTATACAGTTATACCTTACTGAGCTTCACTTGGTTTCTGTTTGTTATGTAATAAGCAAAATACTTTCGATGATCTGTCATTTATGCCAAGTATTAAGGGATGATGTACCCCCCAACCCACACCAATAGCAGTATTCACTCTCATAAATTTACAGACATGAAAAGTAAATTGAAATACTCCTCTTGCTTAGACTTTACTATAACTTCTGACTATCAGGTATCACAGAATACCTCTTCACGGCACAGTGGGCTTAATGCAGTCTTCACTTGTTAAGTGGATTTCAGCATGACTGAATAAGTACAGCATCTAGAATCTGTATTAATTCAATCACATACCGAGCACCTTATTTAAGACTGTATTACTTCAATTGTGTTGCAGTCGCATCACTCCACTGTACCCTAAAGCAACACTACTAGTATTCTGCAAGCCAAAACTCAGCAGTGACAAATGTTCATTTATCCTCTGTCAATAACTATTTCAGAATGATTTTACTCTAGGTATTTCCAGCTGGAGATCCAATTTCCTGTCACATCCCAAAGACATGATGATAGATGAAATGCCAAGTTATTAAATTCAAGCAATAAATTATTAAATTGGCTGTGTGTGGGTGTATGTGCAAGAGAATGTGTGAGTATGTGCGTGGGCATATTTGTGTGATATCTGTGTGCATTTGTATTTGTGTGTGTGTGTGTGTGTGTGTGTGTGTGTGTGTGTGTGTGTGTGTGTGTGTGTGTGTGTGTGTGTGTGTGTGCGCACGCGTGCGTGTGTATGTCTCTATGTGCGCGTTTGTGTGTGTATGTGTGCGTGTGTGTACGTGCGTGTGTCCGTGCGGGAACATGTCAATCGACCGACCGACCGGGAAGACCGACGATCCTCCACCGACACCACACAACATCGATGAGCGCAAACAATGAACATTTAACAGGTAAGACTTTTAAATTCGATAATCATGCCTTCCATGGTTTAGTAAGTGTGGCAGTGTTATGCATGTGTGGTAGGCATGATTATCGAATTTAAGTCTTACCTGTCTTATGTGTTAAAGCTGTTTGCATGTCGATGTTTTCATGTGTCGGTGGAGTGAATGTCGGTCTTCCGAGTTGTCGGTCGATTGACATGTTCCCGTCCGTGCATGTGTGTGTGTGTCTGTGCATTTGCGTGTGCATGTATGTGTGTGTTTCCACATGCACATTCATGCTGTGACAAACTAATACCTACTTCATGCACAAATGGCTCTTTGCCTTATGTCCACTGCCTGAATGAATTAATGTTTCTATAAATTAACTTACCTGTTTATGAAACGTAGTGATGGTGAATGTTTTTGAATTAGGCAAGTACTGATCATCCAAGTTGCCTCCACTTCGATCTGATAACCTCCTCATTTGCATCAGTGCTCTTCTATCTGTAATATTTCCTTTCCCTGTAAAAACAGCAGTGTTATTTAGCAAGCATGCCATCTTCTATAAAATTACATTTGAATCTGCTGATTTGGGAGAGGAAAGAGGCATCCTAAGGCAACATTTATTTATGTAAGTTAAGTAGTTTGTTCACTTAGCATGTTAAAAAAAAACAGTGGGTTTCAAACTCATGATTTTAGCATTACAGGCCAGCATCTTAACCACAGCTACACTACTGTTTTGAAGAATACCTTTTTTTCCTTTCCCAGTAATAATAAAATTAATGCCCATTTTAACACAAAAGGGTATATTGTACAGTGATAGAATGCATTTTCATGGCTCCTTTCAATTGTTGGAAAAGACCTTTTTGTAATTCTGTATGACACTGTAAACAAAATATTTGCAGTGGAATTTGAAATACGCCTTCCCATGAGGGGAGTAAACCTTAAAACCCTATGCATACCCTTCAGTGGTATACTCAACAGTGAGGTTCTTGTACCTTGGAAAAAGGGTACTTTTCCCAACAGTGACCTCTGCTGAACTGAGTGTATTTTCACATACAGTGCACGTGTTGTACCTAGAGCCATTTTGAAAGTAAAGCCAGAGTAAACATGTCAGAATAAATGTAGTTAGATTGTATGTAAGTTACCTAAGTTAAAATTAATAGCTATAATCATAATGTGTTTGTACATGATAAAGCTGCTTGAACAGAACCCATGAAGACTCGTCTATTGAGACAAGACAAGAGACAAGTTGCAAACATTTATTTTCAAATCCATGTACAGCAAAAGTTTTCACTTTTTTATTCCAAATCAAAGATACCCACTTCAAATTTCCTCAGACTTCAGCAAATAAACACTCTCACAAATCTATAAATGTTCCAAACTGTATATTTTTAAATTAATTCTACAAAAGTCTTACATCTGAGCAGCAATGAAGAGTATAAAATACTACAACGGGTTTTCTTTTATAAAATGCTGCTTAGAAATACAAACTAAATAATATGCAGATTTTTTTTTGTAAAGTCCTGAACTGCATGGTTCTACTTGACAAGCATTTCAAAATATAAATTGCAAAGTCTGGACTATTAGCTTGTCAGGGTGAAGGGGCTTGTGTATATCAGTGAAGCTATGAAGTATATTATGTGGGGTTCACCCAAGGCGGGCAGGTCTTGGCAGAGAGATATCAGATGAAACTGGTCTATGGGAGAAGGTAATGGTAAACTACTCCAGTATTTTTAAAAAGAAAACTATGTAAACAAAAGCAATCAGACATGTCAGTATGACACCAAAAGAAGAGGCCTTCTGGTCTGAAGGTGTCTGCCACACTATTGAGAAAGAATAGAGGAACAGTATGAGTAGCACTAGAGTTTATTACATAGGCAGATTAAAGTTAGATGCTCATCTGTTGAGGTGCTCAGAAAAGAAAGGAAAGTCTGACGGCAAAGAACTACTTGCCATTGGAGCTTGAAATATAAAAATTATGAACTGCCGTACACCCGAAGTGGTTAAAAATGAGATTAAAAAAAAGAATACACATTGATATTTTGGCAACTAGTGGACCAAAATTGACTGGAATTGTGTTTGTTTACATCAGATAAAAATGATATCTTCTCCTGTAGCTAAGAATTTTGCAGAAGAAATGGTGTAGCCCTCACAGTTAATAAGAGTGACAAAATCAGTGCCTGGTTGCAAGCCAAAAAGTGATAGAATGTTATCAATTAGAAGGTAATCCATTCAACATTACAGTGATACAAGTTTATGGTTCAACTACAGGTACAGAAGAGGAGGACATTGGCCAGTTTTATGAGATGAGGATCACTCTTCCAATAGCCTAACAGACAGCTTTACACATGGTTATCGCCAAATTGTCAATACTGAAATCAGACTGACTACATAGTTTGCAGTCAAGAGATAGAAGAAGAGCTCTAAGCAGTCAACAAAAATAAGACTTGGAGCTGATTGTACTTCAGATCATCAGCTTCTTGTTGCAACATTTAGATTTATTTATTTTATTCAACATTTGTTTACTGGAAAAGGCTGTCTAGGACAAAGCGCATCTTCAGCAGAGAAACTTTCCAGAAGCATGTCTTTGGAATGTGGGAGGAAACCAGAGCACCAGGAGGAAACCCACACAAATGTAGGGAGGACATGCAGACTCCACACAGAAGGCATCCCAGCAGGGAAAACACTGACTGCCCAAACAATATCCTACAGAAAGGTCTGATCCAGACTAATGACTGGTGTCAGAGCCATAGCCTAAAACTAAACGTGAAGAAGTGTATAATAATACTCTTTGGGAAATCAAATACCTCTGCAAATAACAATACTGATAGCACCCCATCTATGAGTGGACCCAGTGATGAGAGATCTGAGTGATCACATAGATATTAATCTGAACTTTGACCACTATGTGTCCATGGTGGTAAGGAAATCCTTCTATGTAGCTCAGCTTATAAGTAAGGGTGTGGCATCCAGATCTAAGTATGTCACAGTAACACTGTATTCAGCTCTCATCAGACAATAATTGAATACAATACACCCTTTGGCATGTACCTCACCAGGAAGCTGCAATGGGTGGAACATCCTCAGAGGTTTCTCACCAAATAATACAGGGTATAACCAACATGTCATATGCAGATTGATGAAAAGCCTTATCACTGTATTCATTTCCTACCGATTACTGAGGGGTGATGATCTATGCCTGATCTACAAGGCAGTCTCTCACCCAACCCTGATGGAAATGTTGAATACTTGCAAGACTAATTGCACAAGGGTTACCCACTCCAAACTTCTAAACCTGATTTCTGACATGGATAGATCGTGCTGGAGAGACAGATATGTGGCCCTGAGATTGCCCCTCCTTTGGAACAGGTTTCCTATTCATGTGAAGCACAGCCCTTCTCCGAATGTCTTCAATTGCAATCTGGACCAATGGATGTGAAATCACAAATTTACTAATGGGTGGCACCCATGTCCATTATGGACAGAGGCAATCTGTAAAAGTTGTCAGAACCCCACTTGCTGACCCTTGTTATCCCTTAGATATAGAAAACTGGGTAAAATCTGGGTAACATTGGCTAGGCTTGTATGGCTCTTGAGACATTAGCCTATTAATCTCCTATGAACCTATAATCACAGTTTAACACTGAAATGGGTTTAAGTGAAACTGGGTGTGATGGTTCTTTATTCTCTATGGGTAATACAGCCACTATAGCTTTCTTCCAAGATAGTGGTACTTCCCTGTCTTTTAAAATACTATTAAACAAACCTTCCATATCTTTATCACTATCTCCCTCCTAACTTCCAAACTTTTACAGATATACCATATGTTCATGGAGACTTCCTTGTATATTGATTATAAATCACCATTTTAGCTCAACTCCTCTTAACTCTTAGTTGTTGAGCCTCATCTTCCTCTAACCTTGGCATAATTAAGTCCTCTACAAATATTTATATTTGTGTTTTTTTCCTTAATTTCTCTGCTTTTTACAAATCTTCATAGAATTTCTGAAATATCTTTAATACTGCTATAGGTTTTGTGGTTATTTTCCTTGTCATAGAGTGCCCAAATGTGGCGACAACTCTGTCTACTTTCTGTTGCCTTAGTCATTGCAATAAAAGCCATTTATCCCTGGTGTAGTTATAAAAAATAATTGCTTAAAAGCAATCTTTCTAAACTCTTGCACATTGTTCAAATACTCTCTTATTTTCCCTTAGCAGTCTGAAGTTGCTCATCTTCTTGTTCTACAAGATTCTTCTTATTCTGCAACCTTTGCTAGCCCCACTAAATAATTCTTGTTATTTCTTAACCTAACACAGCATCCATGGGACCTGACGACATCCCAGGCTGTGTTCTACATGAACTACAAAATGAACTGGCACCCCACCTAAGTACCATGTTCAATCATTGCCTCACCTCAGGCTATGTGCCCACTGAATGGCGCACAGCGACAGTTATCCCACTCCACAAAGGGGGAGCCACCACAGACCCCAGAAACTACTGCCCCATTAGCCTAACAAGCCTGGTCTGCAAGGCTATGCAACATATCATCATGGAACTTATAAAAAATAACATTGGTAATCTCCAAAATCAGGACCCCACCCAGTTCGAGTTTGAAAAAGGCAGATTATGTCTCCTAAACCTGATAGACTTCTTTGAAGCAGTCACCAAAGCTGTAGATGAGGGTAAGGTGGTTCACACAGCCTATCTAGATCTCGCCAAGGCTTTTGACACCATCCCCCACTCTGGAATTATAGATAAACTCACTAAACTAGGTATAAAACTCTATGTCACAAGATGGGTTGCCAACTGGCTCACTAACAGAACCCACACTGTGAAAGTAACAGACTCCAAATCCAACTTCAGACCAGTGACAAGTGGAGTACCACAGGGTTCAGTCCTGGGTCATCTCCTGTTTGGTATCTACTTCTCTGAAGTACAGGCCAACACAGAAGGTCTTTGGTTAACGAAGTTCACAGATGACTGCAAACTAGGAGTCATAATCAAAATTCCAAAAGATGCGGACATCCTACAAAAGGGCCTCGCTGAGACAGATGCCTGGTGTCAAAGCCATGGCCTCAAGCTCAATGCCAAAAAGTGCACTGTCATCCCTTTTGATAAAAACTCAGTACCCATGAACTACCACATAAGCGGTAGTCTACTTAACACTGAAAGTGTGAAAAGAGACCTTGGAACACAGGTGGACAGTAGTCTCTCCTTTGATAATCACATCACCACAGAATCAGGAAATCCTTCTATGTGGCACACCTCATCACAAAAGGTTTCACATCCAGGAAAAAAGAGGTCATTGTTCCCCTCTACTTGTCACTCATTAGACCCATTATAGAGTACAATGCCTCTTTTGGAATGTACCTCACAAGACATCTGCAACAACTGGAAAGGCCACAGAAATACCTCACAAAGAGGATTACCAGCCTCAAACAGATGCCCTATGCAGACCGTCTCAAAAAACTGCAGCTTTACTCCATTGCATATCGCCTACTCAGAGGCGATCTCTGCCTAACACTCAAAGCTATGTCAAACCCAGACCTTTTAGACATGCTCCACTTAAAGAAATCCCAGTCCCTATGAGATACACAGTCTAGGGACATAAACCTTGTCACCACAATAAACAGAACATGCTGGAGGGATAGATTCCTGTCCCAGAGACTTCCCATACTCTGGAACAAACTACCTGTCTATGTCAAACAAAGCTCCTCATTAGCACTCTTCAAGAAAAATCTTGATGATTGGATGGGAGATAGGAAATTCACCCTGGGGATCACTTCTGTGGCTCTGCTTGACAGTGGCACAGGAAAATAATTTTCTTGGGTGGCGAAAGCCAGGGTACCTTTGGCTAGGCTTATATAGGCCCTAGGGCCAATAGCTAGTACCTACCTATGAACCTATATACCTTTCTCTTTTATTTTTAACCTATCTTTTAAATTCCATTTTCATTTTATCCACCTTACCGTCTCTCCCTAATAAAGAAATTTGTATCTTCCCTATCAACTCTCAGAAAATTTCTACTACCCATTCCTTAAATTCCTCTCTTTATAACAGATAAGTAGGAGAATGCCAGTGATTAATTTTTACTTCATTACCCCATATTTTTATCTTAGTTTTTATTGGTGCAGGATCTAAAATAATTTTTGAATGTGTGTCAAAGCTTTCAATTAAATGCACATACTCCAGTCTAGCAGAGTCACTGCACCTTGGGGAATAATATGTAAATTATGACTGAGTTCCTACTACTGAATTCGTATCTTTCATAACCAAATATTTTCATACATTTCTTCAGGAATCTATCTTCTTTTATTATATTTTCTTTTCTTGGTTCCCCTGATACAGACGAGTAAGAAAGTTGGCAGCTATAGCAGATAAACTGAGCCAAGGAAAAGAAAAACATAATCCAAGAACAAACAAATGCTGGCTCAAGGAAACTCCAGTCATAAAAGTTTAATAATCATAAGTAAAATTACAAAAGTAATAAACACAAGAAAGCACAGTTTAATTTGTCTCTCTTTAAGTACTGGCTTTATCCACATAGCCTCATTTAAACATGGATATTTATCTGCCCTAAATCTAGAAATCCATTTATATTCCATATTCTCACTAGGTTCTCTTATATCACCTCTTCTTAAATTATCTTTTATTACTTGTAGCATGGCAAATTAAAAAGTGAGCTCCTCTCCCTCTTTCTTAATATGTTTAACATACTGCATTTAACCTGATTACTTCTTAAATCAGATCTGTTAATCTTGCCTATTTAAAAGGCCAAACAGGCTTCACATAAAGCAATATAGACAACATTTTCACTATCAGAATCTGCACACAAAAATAATGAAATCTTTATCCATGCGTGGATGTTTCAAAACCCTTTCCCTATAGATGAATTTACAAGAGCTACATTTATGAGACAGATGTGTTCCCTTTCACTGGTGGAACCTAATGTCTACCATATTATTTTGTCCTTTATAAAACAGCATTTGTTTTAGGGACTTAAATTCTTTTAGAACTAAAATATGACTGATCTGGTATTCTGTTCCCTGTCCCTTGAATACTTGACAATGTATGTATCTTATGAGCAAAGGTGTTGTTAGAGGAAAAATGGTCTATTAACTTTATTTCTCTTATTCATTATAATCTCCTTCACATTATGTACTTCTGATGGATGGTAGCCCCTATTTAAAAACCTCTCTTGTCATGTTGTCTAATTGTTGTTCAAACAAAACATCTTGTGTATTCAGTATGTTTATACATAACATCTGTCCCTTTAAGATATTCTTAACTTAAAAGTGGGTGCATACTCTGATGGTGCAGATACATATTCCTCCTAACCTCATTTTTAAATATGGAAGCATCCAACTTCCCATCCCCAGATTTCAGTATATTTATATCTAAGAATTCTATCATGTTATTTGAGACTATGACTTTAAAACCTAAAACAATTTAACACTGTTGGTCATACATTCTACAAAATTGTACAGATCCTGCTTTGTATCCCTCCAGCATAAAAATATCATCAATAAATCTCTTATAAAGTAGAATTAAAATAAAATATGAGAGTAATAATTATTGGCATTCAACACAAGTTCATATTCCTACAAGTACATAACAAGCTTGGCTGTGTGTGTGTGTGTGTGTGTGTGTGTGTGTGTGTGTGTGTGTGTGTGTGTGTGTGTGTGCGTATTTTTTTTTTGCTTCAGGGGTTCCTACTCCTAGCCCCTTTTTCTGACGATAATAGTCTCCTTGAAAAATAAATACATTATTTGACAAAACAATAAACAACATATGTTATGAACATGTTGCCCTTATTTATTTGAAATGTCAAGAAATTTCTTTTTGCTTCTACTCCATATGAGTTTGGTATTACTGTAAACAATTAATTATCTTCCAAAGCTATCAGTTCATGCATTGACTTCCCCATATTGTCACTGTACCATTTATATAACTGTCTTAAGAAATCCCCAACATCATTTATAAAAATAGGCATAGACTGTAACATGGCTTTTAAATTCTGCATCCTGAATCCTTTCTTTGTCAAATCCATATGCTAATTTCTATCCAAATGTGTCTCTGTAGCATTGCTATTTGCACCCTAAATGTCTTAATATAGTTCAATATTTTTTCCTTTTTGTCTATACCTGTAAGGCCATTTACATTCCAAGATAATATGGACAGGGTAGATATTATCTAAGAAAGCCCTTGCTCCCACTTGTTACACACAACAGTTCTTCTGAATGTGCATTTCCTATCTTTGTCTTGTATGCACATATTGTTTGGCAGGTTGTTCTTTTATACAGTGGTTTCTTCTCATCTCCATTTGAAACTATGTCATATTTTCAAGACTTTCTGCTTTACTGAAACCCTTCAAAAAGGAATACATTTTCAGAACCTCCCATCTCCTAGTAACTTAGAACAAACACACAAAACTCTGCACATTTTCTACAAATGAAGTTTACCCCTCCAGATAGGAACACGTGCCCCACAATGACAGCTGCACCCACAGGCATTGCTTAATCTAAAATTATGATTACCCATGTTAAAGTGCATGTTATAGCCTGTGCTTCCACTTACACTGACAGCTACTGTACTTTTATTATCTCTATTCCCATCCCAGATGTGGAAAACAAGCTTGCATGCTTTTGGAAAACATTATCTTCTAGCACTAGGAAAAAGGTGCACTGGCTACCTTTATATAAAACTAAATTGTGCAAAAATCAGCAAATTTGTATAAAAAGTGTTCTACTAAATGCATTGGAGTATTAAGACTGCTGTGGAAGTTACTATTTCTTATTCACTTACCATAGTTTCCAACTTTACTTTTTACTGAACTGCTTGCCATTTTACCTTACATTGTGCATGTCTCTCAGCAAAGAGTGCTCTGAACTCTCAAGTTTAACTGCTTGAATCCACAGACAGCTCATTTCCAAGTAACAGCAATCAAAACAAAAAACAATTAACAACTTTGCAGATGCCTGAATGTATCTTTGTACATTTCACCTAAAATGCAATATGCAGACTTCTCCTAGCCAATTGCTTCAGTTGCAGACCTCATGTCTCCCACCAAGAGTATTTACTAATGAAAAAAGCAGACAGCCTTCCAGATTCAAGAAACATTTTTTCATGTCTCTCATTATTTTGTCTTATTTTTCAAGTCAACTTAAAAAAATATCCATAGCTCAAGTCAAGGTCATCAATCCAGCCATCCACCTTTGTAAAAAATGGGAAATTATTATCTTAATTCTTTACATAATACAGTCAACACACTTTTAAACCATACCCCAGCAGCCCAAGATAACAGTATTTAACTTACGTTTGCTTTTTCCAGCCTTAAATTGTTGCAGTGTATAGCCTATAGACCTTAGAATTAAGAAAAAGCATATGTTTACTTTAATATGTTTATCATATACAACAGTCACTGAAAAGATCCTTCACACATTTAAAATATCTCTGACTGAACACTATACAAAACTGTTTTACAATATAGCATCAGATTATATCATGAAATATTTTATGCAAACATTAGTAAGAATAAAAACTGTTTTACTTTTAGTTTTCCCTCTAGTGCCTATCTAAACATTGATTATATAAAGTTGGGTATATGATTTACAGTCCAGCGACAAATTTAACAAAGTCAATAAAGTTCCAATTTTTCTCAGCCAATTTTTCTAGCAAAGCCATACTTCATAAACATAACTGATGCTTTACATTCTTCCATTTATCCCTAATTTCAGTGATGTTGATTTCTTCTTGACCATCTCACTTTTCCATCACCAGACTCTTGTTTAAGTCGAAGGTACTCCTGATTTTTCTAGCCAACTCCTGTTCTTTTTTCTGTAACTCAAGCTTTTACCTTTGGAGCACTGGAAAATGTTTCACTGGCAAAGTCTTGCTATGAGCTTAGTTGTCAGAAGATTGAGAAGCAGAGTCTACTTCTGCTTGTTGGATTACTCTTCATTAGAAAAACATTTTTTTTATTTTGCCCTTTGCTTGTTTTGCATAAAAAACATTTTTTCCAAGACAAAAAATATTCTAAATACATATGGATACAGCAGCTTGAATATCACACATGCCCCTCGACATTACCTGATTGGTTGGATAACAAATATCACCCAAAGATAACTCCACTTGAAGAAAAGAAAAGCTGTTTCTCTTTTCTTCAAGTGGCACAATCTGTGGGTGAAATTTCCTTGTATTTAGCATTTTTTCACATCTTCCACATTGGGCATTTCAGTTGTTTGTTGATTGTTTGGATACATTTATTTCTCTTCTGCCTGATGTACAGTGAATATTCATTTTCCACAAGCACTCTGTTGTCTCCAGTTTTCAGTACTTTTCCTTTCTACCACAATTTTGCCAGGATTAACTGTTTCTGCTGGTGCAATTGCATTTTTACTAATATAGGTTTAGGCTGTTTCTCTTGGATAAGTTTAGAGCATACACAAGATGTTCCCTTTCAATTAACAAATCTTGCTGTGAAACACTAGTACAGTTGCTTATTTATACTTTCATAAAAGTAATACAGTTGGTTTCTTCCAGTTTCTCTGGTATATCAACACATCTTGGGTTTTCTTCTTTATGCATGCTGTCTTCTAACTCTACTATTCTATTTTTTGAAAGAGCTCTTCTTGAAAAGCTTCATGCTCAGCCTGCATTTTTTATTTCATTTTTTTTGTTTTTTTGCAGTTTTACCAGCTCATTTGAATAGCTAGTTAAATCTTCTTTTCTTTTCCTTTCTTTTGTTGTTTGACTTGATATGTTCATTCAGTGTTTCATTTATTTTAAACATCTCTGAGTGGATTTTTACTTATTTTGCATTTAAATTATTGGAAGCAATCTCAAGTACCAAAATTGAAACTTGAACTGCTTTTTGCTGAACAGCTGTAGTATTCTCCCCAATCAGAGTTTTCTCTTCTCCTTTTCTGGTTGATTTCATTTTGGGGTCTCCAAATGCATTATTTGCTTATATCCAGCAAAATATAATAAATAGGTTTTTGTGTCTTTTGGCTTTTCCTGGTTAGGGGTCGCCACAGCTGAACTCCGGTCCACTAATGATTGGCAGTTGATTTTTACATACTTGCTTGCCAGGCCTGACGCACAACCTTCAACGAAGGTACGCCCATTCATGCATGTCTCCACGCAGAAGACGTTCTAGCTGAGAATCGAACCGGACAGCATCTTACTGTGAGGCGACAACGCTACCGCAGCACCACCACCGCGGGTAAAATATAATAAATAGGTATTGACTGAATTTTACTTAAACAGGCAGTTACACTAGCCCTTTTTTGACAATTTTTGTTTTCTCTCTGGGAGAGCTCAAATCAACCTGTTAATCAGTGTGCAGCCATCTTGGAAGTCAGAATTCCAAAAGAATACTGATGACCTCAAAAAAGAACTCTCACAAACAATCTGGGGAGCAAGACCCCAGTACTGGAGTCAAGTCACCCACTAACACTCTATTCTAACTACAAAACCTATACTTTCCCAACATATCCACACCATTATCAAATCAATGGCTCACCAAAGAACAAAAAAAAATTCTACAATTCAAGAGACAATATTTATGGAGTTTGGAAGGCCTTACTCTATCCAGAAAATACAAATTAGTGCATCCTACTTAGGGAACCAATCTAAAAAAGGTTCTAGAAGACACAAAGCTAATGTCATAAGAACAGGACAAAGTACTCTTCAGATTGTGAAAAGTTTGGAATATAGTCATCCAAATAACTGGCCAATACCCGCTAATAACTCTCTAAAAATAACAATTTTTACATCCTCAGCATCCATATCCAGTCTAAACTTTATACAGGAATTTTCACCACCATCCAGTCATGTACACTTACAAACTCCTTCAGTTATTCTGTATCATCAACATGTGTCAACAACTTTTCTGCTTCAAAAGGATTAAAGTACAGATGTGCTCCTTGACAAAATCCTACTTGAGGCACCCATTAGTGCTGATGACTTTCATCCTTACTTTATTACACTCTGCCATGACTATATCGCTCAGCCTTTCCTCATCACAACAGATGCCTGATCAATAACTTTATGCAGTTGTAATGGAAAAAAACAATACCTAAATTCCCAAAACAAAGGCCAATGACTTCTGGCCTCTCTTGATTCTTCCAACCCTTTGCAAAATACTTGAAAAGCTAACAAACAAATACCTCATGGAGTACTTTGAGACCCACAGGATGCTCTCACCACACCAACTTTGGCTCTGGTCAGGCAGAAGTACTATGACTGTTCCTTTCACCTTTATGAATGTCATTCTCCAAAAATGAATAAAGGTGAACTTATAGGCTCACTATTCACCAACCTGACAAAGTTTTTGACGCAGCTGACAACATGCTTTTACTATATATACTGCCATCTGTGGGGATCATCTCCTAAGCATTACAGTGGTTTAAGGCGTTCCTTACAAACAGACATTTTAGAATTCAACTATGGTCAACCACTTCCCCCTCAGCCCCTTTTCTCAAAAGTATACCACAATGTTCTGTATTGTCCACTGTACTGCATTTTTTTTATTTAGCTATAAACTTCCAGTGGACCTCATTCACCTTCTAATCATTCTATATTCGCATGAAAGGGTTATCGACAGATCAAGCCCTTCCACAGTAGTTATTGAAAAGGACATGAAAATCCTATCCATCTGACAAAACTCTCACAACCTTATACTTAGCGCGCGCGCGCACACACACACACACACACACACACACACACACACACACACACACACACACACACACACACACACACACACACACACACACCACAAGGCTAAGCTCTTTGGAATCTACAAAGGTTTGCCAAAGAACCACATATCTGGATTATTTCTTTTTCAAAACAAGAAACAATAGAAACAGTAGAACACTAGACATAATTGCTTATATAGCTTGACTCTAACCCAGACTCTCAAAAGCATGCACAGATGACAAGAGCCAAAGTAAGCAGTCTTTTCTTCTGGGTCAAGAAATTCTCTCACTACTATTGCCCAGAAGACAGGACTGCTTTCTTTGGCAGCAGGTGGATTACTACTCCGTTATCCAAATATTTAGAAAAATAACGTCATGCTTTGTTACAATATAGTGAGAGCTATATTAAAGACACCAGTCATTTTCTTGATACTTTACATCAATGGCTTAAGAACAAAGAATATGATATTAGGCATTTGAATTTAGTTATGTTGGATGTTAAATCACTTTTTACAGTAATTTCTAATGACTTGGGTGTCCAGTATGTGAGGGAATTCTTGTGTCACCATAGCGCCTTTTCTATAACTAAAATATGAACTATTTGTGCAATGTTAGATGTAATACTGAATAATAATGTATTTATGTTTAACAAAGAATGTTTCCACCAGATGCTGGGAGCAGCAATGTGGACCCCCGTGGCCAATAGCTGTGCTAATTTGGTACTTTCTAGATGAGAAGAGCTTGTTATATATGAATATGTAGATGGTGAAGTGAGATTTCTTAATGAGAATCATACCTATTACAACCTCCTGTTTGCTGCTTATACTTTACTTCTAATCTTTTAAGGTTAATTCCCTATCAACTATCACATATGAGGCTGCCTGACAGCCACTTCAGGTACAATAATCCTGTTTTGCCCATGAGCTAATTTTCACATAGGGTCATTCTTCATTAATATTAATGAGTTGCTGCTTTGCAGCTTCTTCTTCTTCTTTCAGCTGCTCCCGTTAGGGGTCGCCACAGCAGATCAACTGTTTCCATTTCTTCCTGTCCTCTGCATCTTGCTCTGTCACACCAACCACCTGCATGTCCTCTCTCACCACATCCATAAACCTTATCTTAGGCCTTCCTCTTTTCCTGTTACCTGGCAGCTTCATCCTTAGCATCTTTTTCCCAATATACTCTGCATGCCTCCTCAGCACATGTCCAAACCACCATAATCTTGCCTCTCTGGCTTTGTCTCCAAACCTTCCAACCTGGGCTGACCCTCTAATATACTTATTCCTAATCCTGTCCATCCTCGTCACATGCAGTGCAAATCTTAACATCTTCAACTCTGCCACATCAAGCTCTGACTCCTGCCTTATTGTCAAAGCCACTGTCTCCAACCCGTATAACATAGCTGGTCTCACTACCCTCTTGTAGACCTTCCCTTTCACTCTTACTAGTACTCGTCTGTCACAAATCACTCCTGACACTCTTCTCCACCCACTCCATCCTGCCTGTACTCTCTTCTTCACCTCTCTTCCACACTCACCATTACTCTGAACTGTTGATCCCAAGTACTTAAACTCATTCACCTTTGCCACCGCTACTCCCTGCATCCTCACCATTCCTCTGTCCTCCCTCTCATTCACACACATATATTCTGTCTTAGTCCTGTTGACCTTCATTCCTCTTCTCTCTAGAGCATATCTCCACCTCTCCAGGGTCTCCTCCACCTGTTCCGTACTCTCACTACAGATCACAATGTCATCTGCAGACATCATAGTCCACGGGGACTCCTCTCTGATCTCGTCTGTCAACTTGCCCATCACCATTACAAATGAGAAAGGGCTCAGAGCTGATCCTTGATGTAATCCAACCTCCATCTTAAACGCATCTGTCACTCCCACCGCAGACCTCACCGCTGTCACACTACCCTCGTACATATCCTGTACCACTCTTACATACTTCTCTGACACTCCCGACTTCCTCATACAATACCACAACTCCTCTCTAGGCACCCTGTCATATGCTTTCTCTAAATCCACAAAGACACAATGCAACTCCTTCTGACCTTCTCTGTACTTCTCCATCAACACTCTCAGAGCAAATATCGCATCTGTAGTGCTCTTTCCTGGCATGAAACCATACTGCTGATCACTAATCATCACCTCCCTTCTTAACCTAGCTTCCACTACTCTTTCTCATAACTTCATGCTGTGACTGATCAGTTTAATCCCTCTGTAGTTACTACAGCACTGCACATCACCCTTATTCTTAAAAATCGGTACCAAAACACTTTTTCTCCATTCCTCAGGCATCCTCTCACTTTCCAGGATTTCATTAAACAATCTAGTTAAAAACTCCACTGACATTTCACCTAAACCCCTCCATGCTTCCACAGATATGTCATCTAGACCAACAGCCTTTCTGTTCTTCATCCTCTTCATAGCTATCCTTACTTCCTCCTTGCTAATCCACTGCACTTCATGATTCACTATCTGCACATCATCCAACCTTCTCTCCCTCTCATTCTCTTCATTCATTAAGCCCTCAAAGTACTCTTTCCATCTGCTCAACACACTCTCCTTGCTTGTGAGTATGTTTGCCTCATTATCCTTTATCACCCTTACCTGCTGCACATCTTTACTAGCTCGGTCCCTCTGTCTAGCCAATCGGTACAGGTCCTTTTCTCCCTCCTTAGTGTCCAACCTTTTATACAAATCTTCATACGTCTTATCCTTAGCCTTCACCACCTCTCTTTGCCATGCACCGCATCTCCTTATACTCTTGTCTACTTTCTTCATCTCTTTGACAATCCCACTTCTTCTTCGCCAACCTCTTTCTCTGTATACTCTCCTGTACTTCTTCATTCCACCATCAGGTCTCCTTGTCCTCCTTCCTCTTTCCAGATGTCACACCAAGCACCCTTCTAGCCATCTCTCTTACTAGCTCTGCTGTAGTTACCCAGCTATTTGGTAACTCTTCACTGCCACCCAGTGCCTGTCTTAACTCTTCCCTGAACATCACCTCACAATTACCCTTTTTCAAATTCCACCATTTGATCCTTGGTCCTGCCCTCACACTCATCCTCCTCTTCTTGATCACCAATGTCATCCTACAAACCACCATCCTATGCTGCCTAACTACACTTTCCCCTGCCACCACTTTACAGTCTCCAATCTCCTTCAGATTGGCCCTTCTACATAAGATATAATCCACCTGTGTGCATCTTCCACCACTCTTGTATGTCACCCTATGCTCCTCCCTCTTGTTAAAATATGTATTCATCACAGCCATGTCCATTCTTTTCGGAAAATCCACTGCCATCTGACCTTCTGCATTCCTTTGCTTAACACCATAGCTACCCATCACTTCCTCATCCCCTCTGTTCCCTTCACCAACATGCCCATTGAAATCTGCTCCAATCACCACTCTCTCACCCTTGGGTACAGTCATCACCACTTCATCCAACTCACTCCAAAATTTTTCTTTCTCATCCATCGCACACCCAACTTGCAGAGCATATGCACTAACAACATTCATCATTACACCATCAATTTCCAGCTTCATAAACATCACTCTATCTGACACTCTTTTCACCTCCAAAACACTCTTAGCATACTGTTCCTTCAGGATAATGCCTACGCCATTTCTTCTCCCATCCACACCATGATAAAACAAATTGAAACCACCTCCAATACAGCAGCTCTCTAATCTAAATCATACAGCCCATTCCTCTCCTTCCACTCTTGGTCTACCAAACTGTAGACCAACTCTACATGTTGTCCTTCATCTCTTTAAACCCCTCTGCTTTATCTAATCTCCAATATGTACTTGCTCTCTGTCAGTATCTCCTTTTCTTACTGTCTGCAGCGAATCCTTAAACTACTGTTTCCTCTCTGTCTACCTCATTCAACTTCACTTCCCATTCTTATTCACAAGAATCAAGGTCGATGATATATCTCACTTGCTTCCTTTATTTTAAGCCTATGGCTGACAAGATATCTGTTTGACTTGATTTCACTTCATTACATGCTATACTTTTCTATGGGACATTTAGATACAAAGTAGTAGAAGATATTTTTAAAAGCTTAATTAGTCCACGTAACCTAATCATTTGCTTTGTTCTATAATGCCTATTTATTTTAATAGTACAGAAATATTAGAAGTTTTCATTCTTTGCATATTGGACAATGATATTTTGATGCATTTTTCATTCTTGTATTCAGCAATTATATATTTTTCTTGCATTTGCATTGCTTACTTCTGTTTTTTTTTTCTCTTTGGGCCTCTACTGAAAAGGGCTATTTAAACCAGTCAGAATTTCTCAGTAAACAAATGCAAATAAATACTCATGCCTGACTGTCGCAGGTCTTCTCTCATACAACCATCCACCTCTTTGCTGTATACCCTCATTTCCTCATGTCTTCTTCTTGTTTCTCCCAAATCTTCTTCACCATTTTGTCTTCTTTTCTGCACAAACCACCATAATATGTTTTGTTTGACCATTTTTGCAATTGGAGCTATTTTGCCTTCTGCTCTTATGCCCTTATTTCTTCATTTGTCCCATAATATGCATCCCACCACCTGTCTCAGGCACTTTATCTCCATCATCTGTAGCTTCCTCAACTGCTCTGCCTTTACTTGCCCGGGTTTCTGTACTATACAGTATTACTGGCAGTGCAACTGTTTTGTACACCTTACTTTTTAGCTTCTTTGACATTCTTCTGTCACAAACTACCCCAGACACTCTGTACCAGTTGGCAGCAGCCCTTCTGACTCTAGCTTTGACTTCCCTTCTCCTCAATCAGAGCACCCGGATACTTTAATCTGTTAGCCTGTTCCATTATTTTCCCTTATATCTCAATTTTCAGCTTCTTCTGATTTCTGCCACTTGCTGCCATTACAACTGTCATACCTGTACTCAGTTTCATCCCTTGAGCCTTCGGTTTTGCATTCCATTTGCCCACCCTTTGCTGAAGTTCTTGCTCAGTGTCTGCATGTAGCACCACACCATTTGCATACAGCAACTCTGTCAATCTGGCTCTTCCAACCTGTTTGCTAATGTAGTCCATCACTAGTATAAACAGCAGAGAGCTCAGAGTTGAACCCTGATGTACACCCATTCCCATTGAGAACCCCTCTGTGAGACCGAACACTGTTTATACCCAAGTCATTGAATCCTTCTACATAGCTTGTGCTAATTCTGCCAGTGTTTCTGAGACTTTGAACCACCATTGGATGGCTGAAATCATCTTTCTTAGGACCTTGTCATATTCTTTCTCCATGTCTATGACTACCCAGTTGGACTCTTTCCTCATTTCTAGCTTCTTTTCAAGTATCTGTCTCACTGCAAGCATTTGGTCAGTTGTGCTGCATCCTGATCTGAATCTGAATTGCTCATCTCTCATCTTTCTACTACTCTGTGTATTCATTTATCAATCACCCTCTCCAGAACTTTCATAAGTGTGATAAGATTTTGATATTTTACACTGCCCACCGTTGTGAATGCCCCCTTTGCTCTTGAACACTGGAACTAGTATGCTTATTCTCCAGTCATCTGGGAGATGTATTTCTCTCCATACTGCTGTGAGTACCCTCAGGAGCCATTTCTCCTCTATCTCACCAAAAAATCTTGATCATATCTGCTGTGACCTCATCTGACCCTGCTGTTTTCCCAGATGTCATTTTCCTTACTGCTTTCTCTTCTCTCACTGTAGGCTTCTGTGTTTTTTTTTTCATTCAGAAGCTGCTGGAAGTACCACTTCCATCTGCCTTTTGTGTCCTGTGGTCTGGTGAGCAGGTTGTTGCTGGCATCCCTTATAAAGGGTGTCTGATGAATATTTTCTTTATTTTTCTGTCTTTGCCTTGCAACCTGATAAGAGTTTCTTTGTGCCATCCACTGAGTCACTTTCCAGAAGCTGGCAGACTGCCTCTGATGTCTTGTTCTTTTCAACTCCTCTATTAGCCTCTTTGTAAGCCAACCAGTATTCTTTCTTAGCCTGTTCCATCTTTTCTATCTCCCACTTTTTCCTGCACTCTTTCTTTCTTTTAATGACTTCCTGGACTTCTGCACAAGCTTTAATTATGTACCTTATTTCCACACCTGACTTTGCCACATATCTGTTCTGTAGCCCTTACACATGCTGTTTTGAGGCACTGCCATTCCTCTTCAACTCCACCTATTTCCTCTTCTATTGAGGTGCTACAGCCCTGATTAATTTCTTGAAATGTTGTGCTTTCTCTCCATACAGCTTCCAGATCTTCAGCCTGCTCTCTGTTGATCTTAGAGCCTTTTCTGACCACTGCTTGAAACTTACTATGGCAACCAGTGGTTTATACTGTGGGCTGACTGTTTCAGTGGGGATAACTTTGCAATCATTGATTCTACCCCAGTGCCCTTTCCTTATAAGGAGGAAGTGTACCAGAGTTGCACATTGGTCACTTTTGTATGTAATCTTATGACTGTCTCTCTTTCTGAACCATGTGCTGGTGACCATCAAATCATTTGTCGTACAGAAGTCTAGAATGGTCTCTCCTTCTTTATTCCTGTTTCCCCACCCATATGGACCAAGGCAGCTCTCATATCCTGTTCTGTCCTGATATGTGCATTCAAGTGACCCATTATCAACACCAACGCATGTTGTCCTACTTTATCTAATAGATCCTGTAACTGCTGTCTGAATGCACTTTTTTTCCTCATTATCACAACCCTGCTGTGGGGCATAGGCTGAGATTATGAATACTGTCCTATCATTACACTGGAGTCTGACTGCCATGAGTCAGTCACTAATTCTGTCGTCTTCCTGCACTGTCTTCTGAACACTGCCCATCTCCACAATTCCTACACCATTTCTAGTCCGTCATCCTCTTGAGTAGCTGACTCTGGATACCATGCCAAGTGGCTTTGCTGAACTGCCCTTACATTTTATCTCTTAGAAGCATAGGATGTCCAGCCTCCTCCTTACCATCATGTTATCCACTTCCAAGCCTTGTCCTGTCTGAGAATCAACACTGATTGTGACAATTATTAGTTCACGTTTGGCAGGTTGATTGGTTTTACATCCAGCTTTTCGCTCAACAGAGCTATTCCAGGTAACCCAAGCTGGGCAACTAGACACCAGCCGGCCAGTAGCTAATTGACCCAGGGCTGCTGGGCTTTTTTATGGTGGGCACACACTCGCCAATAGGGACACATACACCCCTCCCACCATTAGCATGGATCCCTGGCATAGGTCAGAGTAGGCAGGTCCTTAACCCACTTAGTGGGAAATACCCATGCCCATTTGTTGGCGACATTAGTCAACACATCTGGATCAGGTACAGCCATATTTTTTACACCATCAAGTGGCTAGCCTGTCATTGAAATAGCTCTATAAAAGAGTTAAAATGGCAGGATAGTTCAGAATTTGTAAGGACCTACATCATGGACACATTTTTAGAGTACAATGCATTAACATGTAGATCTGGGATGATTTGTAACACTTTCCTCAGTAGACACTATTCGCTCTATTGGTATTGGTGAAATTTTCTCTGATAGCCAAATGTCATTCATGGGAAAAATCAGACTAATTTTAAAAGGAATGTAGCTTTTCCATTCTGTTTTCTGTAGAAGCTGTTTAACTATTTAAATAATTTCTAGGAGAATAATGAGTTATTCTTATTTGGGGTTTTATATAATTATCGACCATGGGATGAGTAAGACCAATTATAATCAAATGGGACAGGTTATTTTGAACACAAAAATGGAAACTGGTTAGGCTTAAAATGTCCCACAAGGGCAGCTAGCTTAGTACCTACCTATGAACCTATGAGAAGATGAAGAAATGTTGAGTAAGGCAGAAGAAATTGATGCTGGGAGTTGAAATTATATGGCAACAGACATGTTACACCAGCAGTGCTTATGAGGAAAAATGGAAAAATAAACTGTGCAGTCCCCACACTCCTATATAGGGAACAATGCCTCTTGGACCTCCCCTAATTAGTAATGGGATGCCTTGGCAAGGAACACAGTCTTGACAGGGACAACGATACTTTGACAAACTGCACTAAGCAAAAGACACCATGCTCTTCAGCAGTTTTTGCTCATGAGTCTGATTAAAACAGCAATGCAACCTGCATTGTGAATAAGTAAAAGGTTGCTCTAGAGAGTTTAGGAATGAGTAAGTAGCTTAGACAGAAAGGCATGGAAAAGGAAACTACTAAACTACCTAAAGATTTTTAGATAGATGCAACTTTCCCACAGAGTTGGCAGTCAGACATCACAATTTTTGAGTTTTGTTAATATTAATGGGATTAGGCCATGTAAGAATGCTGTCAGTCATTTTCAGAGCTGGTGAAACTGAACTCAGATATTTATCTTGTAAAGAATTACATACTGAAAGATCTTAACTTGTACAGATGAAATAAACATGGAAACTATGTGATCAGATGCAAAGAAACTATGACTGGACCTTTCAATTCATTCAGTACTGGTGCTACAATTAATAAGTTATGGGTTGTTGTTCTGATACAGTGGCAGGGCTGGCCACCCGGCAGTGTGAACCCTGGCTCTAGATGATTGTTACCGCTGAAATAACGCCCTGACCCCATGTGCAAAAAATGGGAAAAGGGAATTGTGGATGGCTGGATGAATAGTTGTTGTCCTGATAAATCTTTAGTAGTAGACATTTGCAGTGTTGTTGCTTCTTGCGCAAGTTAGTATATAAGGACCTAATGTGTTGGACACTTGACCATGTTTGTCTTGAGCTGCAGTCCTATTTTTTTTGAACCAATGAATCAGGTGAACTACTGTGTGAGTTCACTTATCACAAACTAGCTTAAAATAAATTGCAGGGTGAAGTCAAAAATGGTAACTCTTTTGTCTTACATGACATTCACTGTCTGGTATAGTAAAAACAATTGCCAGTTATGGTTTGATTCCCAGGATTACTTTCAGGAAAATGCATATGATTTCTACTTACGTTTTTCTTTCACATGGCTTTTGTTTATGAAGTGGCAATTCTTATTGCCTGGTCTGATCGCTATATACCATACTGTGTGTTAGTTTAAAACTGAGTAGGTAAGAAGAGTCGTTTATAATGCAGGACAAGAGCAAGACACGTAGAAATTACAGATAAGGAAATAAGGATGGGGGACTGTAGTGCAATATGCAAAGGTAAATCATATGTGAAGGCCCTTCTGCTGTGATTCCAGGTATAAACTGGAGCTGGCATTTACATAAGTTGTAGAGGGAATTTGGTAAGATGGTGGCGTTTCTCAGGAAGAAGATGGACAAGTTTTTACCATGCTGGTATTTGAACTGGTGCCATTGTCATGTTGCAACGATCGTTAAGATGAGAAACTAAGTATTTTATTTATTTATTTGCTGTTGGTTAACCAGGATAGTCCATTGGGCCAAAAGAACCCTTTTTCAATGGAGTCCTGGGGATAAAAGCTCCAACACAGATTACACAAAGATTGCAGAGATTTACATTTCAAACATAACAAACAAAACATAACATTACAAGACATAACAAAGTACTGAGGTTACAATCACAAAAGTTAAAAAATAAAATTATATATAATTTTTTTTTTTTTTTTTTGAGAGCATTATTCTAGTAGGATTAGGAAGTGAGTAGATACATGCAGAAGGCTTTCAGGATGATAGGTATTATTAAGAAATTGATTACTATCTTCAATAAAGAATGTATGAGATGGAAGACTGTAGAAAGTGGAGAATGATTATGTGGGGTGGGAGCAGGACCATTCCCATGTGGATGTTAGGTGGGAGTGATTATTTAAAGGTAGGGAGGCTAGTGATGGTACAAATGGAGGGAGGGAGGGAGTTCCATAGGCTTGCTAGGGAAAAGGACAGGAGGTTTTGTCCTGGGGGACGAGGAGTCTGTAGACTTCTATTAGGTTTTGATTAGTAGATCTGAGAAGTCTTTGTGTGTGGTGAATTTTAAAGTTAGTGGACAGGGAGGGACAGAGGGATGGCTGAAAAATGAGTTTGTGAGCATAGGTGAGAAGAGTATAGGAGAGGTAGTTGGGAAGTTCAAGCCAATTTAGTTTGTGGAGTGGTGCACAGTGATGGGTTGTAGATTTATTGCTAGTGGCAAATCTGGCTATTTTATTATAACAAGTGGATAGTTTTGTTTTGAGAGATGACTGTAGATTTGTTAAAAGAGGGGCACCATAGACAAGGGAGGGTAAGAGAAATGTGGTAGAGAGAGTGAGCTTGGTAGCTGGCGAGAGGTATCGTTTGTGTCGGTAGAGCAGGCCAAGTTTTTGGTGTTTTTTTTTTAATGTTTAGTAGTAGATGGGAGTCGAATTTAAGCTTGTCATCGATTTGAACTCCTAGTAGTTTGGTTTCAGATATCAGTTCAAGTAGTGTGTTATTTTGACTAGTAATTGAGAATATCAAATGTGTTGGTTTTAGAGGGGGTAAATATCATTAGTTTTGATTTAGCTGCATTAAGTGCAAGATGGTTGTCTTTCATCCACTGTTCTGTGGTGGAGAAGGCATCTTGAGTCAGCTTTAGGAGAGTTGGGATGGAAGAGACAGTACAGATGACTGTAGAATCATCTGCATATTGGATGATGTTAGCATAGGGGATAGAGTGGTAATAATCATTAATGAATATATTAAAGAGGAGGGGGCCTAATATGGAACCTTGTGGGACACCTGTGGGGGTGTTTAGGAAGGAGGAGGTGGCTTTTTCCACTTGACAGCTTGTTGCCTGTTTGAGAGATAGCTGGTGAACCAATTGAGAGTTGAAGGTGATAGGTTTAGCTTAGAAAGTATAGTAAGTAGCAGGTTATGTTAGGTAGTAGGTTTAGTAAGTAGTAGAAGCTGAAAACAGAAAAGGTATTTGTCTTGATGGTAAAAAAAGTATTTGCTGCAGCTGTCATGAACTCTAAGCAAAGATTTTTGCTTTTTAACAAGTATGTTCTTTTTAGTGGAAGCCATACAGGAAGGACTTTTATGGATTCTTTGTTGAATGGCTCTGGTTTGACAAAGGATTGAGTACAGGACAAATGTGTTACTGTTTGTTCTTTCTTACATAAAACACCTGGTTCTGTTGAACATTTAATGATCTTAGGATAGTTCCAGCCCATTTAAGATGGCTGAAGTTAAGTAAAGATTTGCCTACACTATTACTAGATGAGAGATCTGCCATGTTTGAGTTTATTGGAAATGTGAAGGAGGTTTTGATGGGACCATGGAAACCTTGCACTCCAGGGTTAGAAGGTTTTACCTCTGGGATTTAATATGGGCTTATTCTAAGTGTTGCACAAAATACTGAAAGCTTTGCTTGGCATAATTAATGAGACCTGATGAGTTATATTAAGACAACAACATTAATGGGAAATGTAGTTACATTTATGTGTGAAAATTGACCAGGAGGTAAGTGCTGAACTGGATTGTTTTGATTCTTTTAAGCACTTAAGTAAATTTCATGAATTTGGTTTGAAGGGTTTGTAAGTGTTTCAGGGTTTGGTATTAGATGAATATATGTAGTGAATGTGAGGGAATGGGTAATCATGAAAATGTGTGTGTAATGGGAGTTCTTTACTTGAAGTTACAGGACTTCAAGGGATTTGGTGGGGAGTTCAGATGTATAAGATACTTTCAAAATGACTGTTGTCCAGGTCCACTTCAATAAACACATCACACCGAATGACATTTGACGACCTTTATCAAACTTCCATAAACATGATTGTCAACCAATATTTATTAATTTCCGCCAAGCATGACATATGTGAAAATAACATCAATGCAACATAAACATAGTACAGGACAGCATAACCGACCCTGCTCATCCTGATCAATAAGCAGTGTCCATACCTCCGCTCACTTACTATGAAGCAGCGTACCACCACTCACTTCAGTTACCATTTATTGAATTACCACCACCCTAATAAGCAGCTCAGCTTCCTTATTTACTTATCAAGCAGCTGCAACCGCTCACTTGAACATCCAACACCAGAGGGGAAACAGAAGAGGGCAAGCCTGCCCCTCTTCTCTTCCCACCAGCCTGACCAGGCTGTTCCCCCTCTCTCTACCAGAAATTCATCACTTCATCACCATTAAGGCATAAGGCCAAACATCATTCGGTGCACCCCTTCCTCTCTAACCCCAACTGGATCCCTGTCAATACCTCCTAACCTTATCACATAACTAACAAAAACAGCTAATTACCTAAGCAGCTGAACAAACCACTGACTCCTCACTTATGCTAAGGCAGCAAAAGAAACCTCATAACCTAGCTTGACCACTGCACCTATTCTAAATAACCCCTACCTCGCAATCAATGCAAACCTCACAATGATTATCAAGGCATTACCAGCCACTGGACCAGGGATACTAAACCCACTGCCACTGAAGCCATGTAGAGGCAACTGTATACCACCATGCCACACTGCAACCCCCATACTGCCCCAATGAAAATACCCGAATGAAATCTCTTTAAAGTCTTTCCACAACCTAACCCCCATTAATAGCATAACCCAAACATCATTTGGTATACCACTGATACCCAGCCATCACCTCCCAACTCCGCATCACATAAACAGCAAAATTATACAGTTACCTAAACAGCTAAAAGCAAACCACTGATTCCATTCCCAGGCTAAAACAACAACCATAACTCATAACCTAGCACCCAGCCTCAATTACCCCAAGCTAATATTTCCTAATGGCTCTTAGTAATTACCATCTATCTAAACAACCAGACACTTAGCCCACTGTCCCTTGAAACCAAATAAAGACACTGCATACCCTCAAGTCAGACTCCACCCCCATTTACTGCCCAATGAATACAATAACCATATGAAATTTCTTTAAAAATTCCACTTAATAAAATGTTGCCATCACACTAACCACCCATTATAAACAGTAAAACACTTAAACCTATTATCATGGCCTGTAGCAGTATGGCCCCAAATGCACCAGGCAAAATTAACCAAACAATATACCACCAAACTTGAAAATGGCCCATGCCACCAAGTCAAACAAGGTCTGCGTCACGCCATCACCATACAACATGTAGTGAATCAACCCAACCCAGTCTCTCCTGAAACTGCTGTAACTCAAAGCTAAATACACACACACCCAAATCCCCCCCCCCCCACATAGCTAACAAAACTAAATCATGTAATGCAGCCCGCTAAACTCTTACCCCTGATGTGTGCAACACTACCTGCCCCATTCCAGTGAAGACTCCCATTACCCAACCCATTCCAAACAATACCCCCACCCCCCATACAGCAGTGTGAAGTGCAATCTTGATGCTCCCCGCAAAAGATCAAACAGAACAAGACATTACTTTGTGACTGCAGGGAAGAAAATGCAACAAACAAATTAATTCTATATTCAGCCACACACCTCAGAGTGATCTGTAAAGAAAAGACTACAAATATTCTAAACACACATAATGCAATTTCTTAATGACATTATGCCCCGAGCATCAACTGCATAAAATGCAGCCACTACCAGATGCAAAACCCATGAAAGTTAAAACGTCTAAACAAAGATCCCCATAAAATTACCTCCCACTTCACATAGTAATGATGCAACTAATACCCATGCAAAACAAACAAAACATTGCATTAAAATTCCTATTTGCTAAATAAAATCAGTTGTCAAAATCCTGCCCCATGAATTTAACCAAACTGGCAATGCCCTACTGTAAGCCTCCCACGTAAAAGGTGCCCCAAACTCTGCAAAACAAACCATTAAACCTCAAACCTGACTCCTTGTGTAACCGGAACACACCAGCCATACCACTGCTATATTAATCAGATGAAAATAACTCCTAATCCCAAATAACTCCCAGTAAAAGACCCACTCCATATTACAGTGAAAGTCCAAATATTCAACCCCCTGTAGGCATCCCTCCAGGTCACACATGCAAATAATAATATCAAATAAACTTCCTTATCCAACTGAACTGCCATACCTTGTTCCCAAACCCCAATTAATTAAATCTTTCCATGAAACTCCTTCCCAAACCAAAGCCGACAAACACCACTTCATGTCAAAACAACTTGGTCCTCTTCAAACACAATTTGAACTGAATGAGTAGATGCAACTTCCACCCAGGAGTTCCACAACTTTCAGTCTTGGTCAAGGGCAACCAGCACAACCCGTGAACATAAGGTTGAAGGGAGTGTAAGAGTTGAGAACAATACCTTGCTCTGAATAACGTGTTGGACCTCCCCTGCAATCTTCCTCACCATTCAATCCCCATTTACTTCAGGTTACTGAGCAACACCCAGAGTAGACTTCCTAGTGTAAGCATGCCACTTTCTGGATCTTCGGCCAACGTACTCTGCGCTTCATCGTCTGCAGCTCATTGCCCATCACTGCCAGAGCTGAACAACCCAACACAGAACCACCACCTGCAAAGAAAAAACACATGTAAATCTCGTGGCATAAAGTTACAGAAGAAAGCCCTAAAGAACTTGGAAACAAGGTCAAAGACAGGGCAATTTAAAGTAGCATCCTTCAACTAGGACTTCTCCAAACCTTTGGATACCCTGAACTATGAATGGTATTAAATCCGAGCCCATTCCCACACATTCTGTAGCAGTTGAAATGTACATTCAGTCCTTTTGCATTTAACTCCTACCCCTAATTGGTGTTACTCTATTATTTTAGCTAGTAATACTAGAAATGACCTTTGTGCACTTCAGTCTGGCATACCTTACTGCAAACCACATCAATAAACCCAATGTCAAAACTGATGCTCTTATTAGTAATATCCCCCAGTAAGCATTCAACTTGGTATCTACCAAATACTGGGACTGCGTAAATGTTCAAAAACGATAACCGGAACAGCAGCCCAAATATCAAAAACAGAAACAGAACTGCATTAACATGACTATTCTGAAGGGCATGAAGTCTGTCATTATTTCCTAACTGCAATTATAATGCCCAGCCTTTAAATTACCACAAAACCACATTCATTATGAAACAGGCCAAATATGAGGTGAAAACTGTACCTTCCGCGAAAATCTGTACCTTTGCGAGTTATGTATAAACCCCTAACATTAAACTGTACCTGCTAATTAAAACAAGGACAAATACACTCCCCAAAACATTCCCTCCCTGATCCAATGGCCCATACCCCCTTGCCACCAATATACCACTATAAAATCACAACACCACTGACTGTCCACCTGAAACAATCTCCCTCCAAATAGCTCCCACAATCTTAAATCCAACAGCATGAAGTCTGACCAGGTGATGCACACACCATCTTCTTGCTCCTTCGACAACAATGGAGATTCGGATTCAATTTAAAGTAATCACAGCCATTCGGTGGAAAGTACAGAAATTCTCACACCAAGCTGCATGTGCTACCAGAACTGAGGGTTTTACTTGTTAACCGTGAAAGAAAGTTAAAGAAATAGTGACCACAACAAGCCAATGTCACCAAGCACAATTTTACCGCATCCCACAACTACATCTGCTATCTTATCCAGCCAATATTTTAAGAACTGCAGCATTTGTGTACCAAGTATACTTTACCACTGCTCACAATTATATCTGATATCCTGCTGATATTTAAGAAATGCACATTTTAAACATCGGTCTTAGACTTAGAATGAGAGTAGAATAAAAGGCTTTTGTGTTAACGAGAATTCTTGGAAAGATATGAGATCTAAAATTCAAATGCATGTCTGAGGAACCCTCCCTTCATAATATTAAACTACTCCACGCATGCACAGAGAGCGACCATTACTAGTGGGCACATCAGTGCCTGTGAAACACTACAGGAATTAGTCATGACTTGACTGGATTACTCCACAAATTTGTTGCATGATTCTAAACATACATAGCTCATGAAAAACAATCCTGTCAGAAGCTAGCCTGTCATTCTATTCTGCAGCTACACCCCACCTTCTCCATATCTTCTATGTGCTCCCAACCAAATCACTATTGTTTTTTTTTTTTTTTTTTTATTCAAGGCAGAGACAAAGCCATCAACAATGGGGCCACAAAAGTCTAAAACGGGGACACTACATACATCCTCTCTACAAACTTAGGAAATTAATAGAACAGACGTTGCATTAGCATGAATGTTCTGAAGGGTAGAAAGTCCAAAACTCAATTACTGTCACCATTTTCCATCACCCGCCTTCAATGATTAGCCAAAAACCACAACTCCTTGAGAAAAACAGACCAAACACGAGGCAAAAATATGAACACCCTGCTGAAAACTGTACAACTGCAGGCCAGCAGTCCCTAGACCCCCCACCCGATAGAATAAACCCATCAACACAAACGTCCGCCAAACAGGAGGACAAAGGTACCAAATGCAAACTCTGCCTATAACCTCACAAGAAGAAGTAATAGTTGTCAATTTTCCTACATCCCTAGCCACGCTAAGCTCACACATGACCAACAGCAACAACCTGCGGGCATCCCTCAGCCCTAGAAAGCTGCATTTGCCAACCACAACACGATGAGAGAACAAACAACTACATTCTGCCCATAAATTATGCAAGCAGCAATGAACACGATGAATATGCCAAAAGAGAAAACAAACAAACAAAACACATTCACTGCCCCACCACTAATACTGACCTTCCATCAATGATTCATCAAACAAAATGGCATTCAACAAACGAACCCCTGCCTGCCCCCACAACAGATGTCTCTGAAAAGCTCGAAACACCCAAAAGCAAGCAAAAGCCACTACTGCCTCTGAAAAGGCCACAAAGCCCTCACAATCTCCAAGTTAAACAAACAATACCAGACAACCACCACACCTCACCAGCCCAACATGACCATCACCGCCAGACATGCAATGGACCAACCATTCCATTCCCAGATTTTGCAGAGGTGATAGCACTAGACACTTGCTTAAGTACATAATTGTATGAGCACAAAACAAGACACCCCAAAAAAAAACACAGCTGAGTATTGCTTAAACCTTGCTGTATTCCCGCTCAAGCAACAGGACGTGCAGAAAATCAGAAAAGTACAAACAAGCGTCTAACTAAATGAGGAGACAAAGGCACAAAATAGGGACAGATCTTAAATATCACTCTGATCTACTTAGAAAGTTGCTAGCGTAACAAGGTTGTGTTAATGTACCTTTTTTTTTTTGACTTGGGTGTAAAACTGGAATGTATTGCCATAGGAAACTATTTCTATCGTCTGAGCATGCCTATGATGCCAAAAAACTGCAAGTTCGTGTTTAATCGACAAGGCAAAATCAGGACATTCTGAGAAATCTGGATGACAAAAGCCCACCACTATATTGAGCAGTCATGCTACACCCAACACCCGCAAGCATTTACCACCCCAAACATGGATCTACAGACTGGAAAACCCATCCCCACCTCGAATGAACCTTTAACTGTCCACAGACAACCATGTTACTGGCGATTTCCTTCCGTAACCCCAACCCAAAACGGCCATGTGGAAACCAAACCAAGACCCACAAGAAGAGGCAACGCATGACCAACTACAAAGCACTGAACACCAACCCAAAATAATGCCCGAGGCTACTATCAGCACAACGCCTCCTAGAAGCCGCAACCGCCTGACAGACCCCTCAATAGAACACCTAACAAAAACTGTACCACCAACACGCACTCTACTCAATACAAGCAATCAATCACATAGCTAATGTACTCCCCCAAGAATAAAAAAAAAAAAAACTTAATTCACTCGCTATGTCTCAATCTCACCTGAATCTACCTATTCTCCAAAATACCTACAGGTCATCTTGGACGTAAGCTTGCCTTAGCAAGTTCATGCCAAAATGTGACTCCTACTCCAAACACCCTTGCCTAAAACCCCTTAAGTCCCTCCCTAACCATACCTCATTTCCTCCAAAACCTCCCTCCTACTTATTTAACCCTATCCTCCCCTTATCCTTCTTGCTTCCAACTACTCTATCTAACCCCATCTGAAGATGTCCCTGGACAAAATAGCCTGTTCCACACTACATTTATCTGTGTTACTGGTCTATTTTGGAGATTTCTGTGGCATGTTAATCAGCTGCATTTATAGGTAGTATCAGGGCACTGGGTGGCGGGGGTATGAAGAGCAGCTTGTTAGTGGCTGATTTGTTACACGGTACTGGTCTGATGAAGAGGTGTTTCTTGAGATCTCAGCTGTTGGTGCTGTGTTATGTTTTATTGTGAAGATATGAACAGCAAATTAAAATTTATAGGTGATTTCCCTCCTAGACATTTGCATATTTTGTATCTGCTTATATTGTTGGTCAAGTTCATTAGAGAAATGCTTTTCCTATTAAACTGCATGAAACAATGATGCACAATGCTCAGTTTTAAGCAGAAAGATTACTAGAGTTTGAAGTACAAGAAAACACATTTCCTATTGTTGTGTTTAGGTTTAGGAAGTTTAAGGCATTAAATAAATCATGGCAGGATGTCTAACTGGAATGTGAAGTGGACAGAAAAGTGGTATTTCAAAATTCTCATCATTTGTCAAAGGGTAACCTGTGTTTATTAAAGTGCAGATTGCTGGAAAAGACTGAATTTGAGAAGTGGAAATTTGACTGATATATTATTTTTTTCCCCATCCATTTTGAGGAATGTAATTACAAACCTGTGAGCATAATCACATTGTTTGATAATCTGGTAGAAAGGCACAGAAGATGATGAATGAGATCACAGTGTGTGGTTCTTTATTTTGTTTTTTTTTTAGATATTTTCTCTGGGGTAATGAAGTAAGATTTCCTGACTTGCATGTTGGATTTTATTAATGCATCCTGGTGTGAGGAATACTGTCAATATCAAGCCATGTTACCCTCTCAGTGAAGAAAAAATCATGTCATCTCATGATGCTACAAGCTTTCTCAATTCCTTAAAGGAAAAGTATTCTCTAGATTAAATGTGACTAGAGCATTCCCTTCATCATCTATGCCTCTGCTCAAAACTGATAAAGATATCCAAGACTTTTCAAACCAGATTTGCAGATTCATCCTCCTTTCTCTTAAATATGACAGTACTCCATCCTCCTGTTTTGTGGCAAGTGGCTCCCAAAGATCATTTAATTGAGCTCAGTTCCATTTTTCATTCTTCTCTGTTCATAAATGAGGTCCAAAAAGTGGCAGCATTATAAGTTTCAAATCAATATACCAAAAATTCAAGAAGTAACAGGCCTGCATCAGCCAAATGTAATACATGCTAGTAACAATAATATTTTTGTAATGTTGTCCGAAATTTTCAACATACATATCATACCTGTCTTACCTATCTGATCATATTTCATGGACTAAAATAATAAAATATAATAATCAGAACTACTGTAAAATCGCGTTTTAGTCAGTACAATAGTTTCTATGGTGGAGTCTCATATCTAATACATTTACCATTCTAGACTCAAACTGAACTGGTCATGTCACACATCATTTAAGTAAATGCCCATTAAATAGTGTTGAATCAAAAAATTGCAAGGAAAACATAGTACTTGCATTTCTTTCTGAAGTCACCTGTAAATCTTTTTTTTTTATTCTTTGCATGCACCTGCACATTGCATCTGATTTCAGGTACACATTATGCAGCAACCTTCCCAGCTGCTTAGCTACAGCAAAGTATCTGGTGTGCACCCCTTATACACTGTTACATATACTCTGAGTGATGAAATGTAGCTCCTGTGGTTTATTGTCCTCATTATTCAATGCTTATTTCATACTAATTTTACCACATTGCATGATCCAGCTGTATACCCAAACTCAGCAATTTATTTTGATTAGTGGAATGACTTTGAAGACACAAAATGTGGGTTCTGTATTGTTAGGAAACAAAAGTAAGAAATGGATTTTTGGGGCCAGTGCAGTTTTAAAAATAAAATTTATGAAACACCATGTTTTGTATAAAGTGCAGAGACTGTCACCCAGTTGGCTACATGGCACACTGCAGTTATTACATGGCGCACTGCACTTATCACATGGCACACTACACTTATCACTCTCAGCTGCCAAGGAGATAAGCAAAGTTTGAAGTAGTGCATGGCAACTACACTGTACTACTGCATTAACCTCCGAAAAACACATTTTATAGGTTCATAGGTTCATAGGTAGGTACTAGGCTATCGACCCAAGGGCCTATGTAAGCCTAGCCAACAAGGTTCCCTGGTTACTCCACCCAAGAAAGTTATTTTCCAGTTATGTTTTACTTTAAACATAGGGAAATGAATAAGATGACAATACTAAAGATTAGCAGGTATGATAGCAGAAGATTATTTACTGATAACTTGGAGTTTTACAGATATGTGGGAGCTTTTATTTGATCTAAAGTGAGGGAAAATTAATGCAGGTTCCAGCCTGCTTAGGATTTTTTTGTAGGGAAGTTCAGCTTCTGGTACAGAGCTCGCAAAAGACTGTAGTGTATACAGCTGAAAAGGCCCTAGTTTATGACCTGGTTGGGATTCACGGTAGGGAGGGGACTGTATTTGCTTAGTGAATTTGGTTATATGTGAAGCTTGTTGACAGGAGAACATGAGATGTTTTCAGTGGTAAGTTGCTCAATGAGCAGCACCACTAAGGAGGCAGCTCTGAAAGCTACTTTCAATGAGCATTAACTTTTTGGTTCATATATTCACAGATGTTTACCAGGATAACGACCACAAGGGCCTTTTTAAGCATAGCCATGCATCCCAAATCTCTGACAAGTTCTGATACCCTTGATAAGTGTAAGCAGGGGCTTCGGAGATGAAACATTTATAAGCAGGGGCCTGCGAGATGAACCATTTACAGGTTGCTTGTGCCCATTAGAGACGCAGGTGCAAAACCAGGGATGCATTTCCTGTTCCCCATCCAGTTGTCTAAGTTACACTTGAATTGGGTTAGGGAGGAACTCTGCTTCTCATGGATGGGGAGCCTGTTCCATAGATGGAGTAGTCTTTGGGATGCACACCTGTCTCTCCAGTAGGCCCTATTTATATCACAGACAAGGTTTAAGTCTTTAGAATGGACAATACTGGTGCTGTTTCATTTGCAGATATGCAAGACATCCGGCAGAGTGGTGTCTGACAATGCCTTGTATATCAGGTATACATCTCTCCTCAACAGCCATAGGAGCCAGAATATAGGGATAGGGCCTTGAGGTGGTCTGCATATGACATGCTACTTATGCCCTGTATTCTTTTAGTGAGGAACCTCTTTGGACATTCCAGTTGTTGGATATGCCTGGTCAGGTACATACCAAAGGGTCATTGTACTCAATGATAGGTCAGATAAGTGCCGAATACAGTAGAACAATGACTTACTTGGACCTAGATGACATACCTTTGTTTATAAATTGTACAACATAAAATTATTTCCTCACTACTGTAGACACATGATGTTCAAAGGCTAGATTACTGTCTGTGTGTGTCCCTATTTCCCTGACTACTCGATCAGCTCTTAGGGGTGTGTTGTCAATATGATAGTTACCAGGGGTGGATGATTTCCCAAAGGATACTATTATGGATTTCTTGGCATTTATTTTTAGTCCATGGCTCTGACACTAGTTGTTTGCCTGTGTCAGCTCTTCTTAGAGAACATTTGTGTCAGTGGACAATTCAATGACCACTCCTAATTTGCAATCATCTGCAAGTTTAGTCAGCCACAGGCCACTGACATTGGCCTTGACTTCAGAAAAGTAAATTCCAAAATGAAACAGTCACAACACTAATCCATGAGGGACTCCACTTGTGACTGGCCACTTTGTAGAGGTGGACTTCCCAATTCTAACTTCCTGAGTTCTGTCTGTGAACCAGCTGGCTATCCACTGGGTGACATTTCATAGGTTCATAGGTTCATAGGTTCATACTAGGCTATCTGCCCGAGGGCATTTACAAGCCTAGCCCATCGTTTTGTGGCTTACGCCACCCCTTTAGTGTGGGGAACTATACCCATTATTTTGCTGTGCCTCTGTCGAGCAGTGACACTGAGGTAATCCCTGGGGTATATCTTCGATCTCCCATCCATTGGTCAAGATTTCTCTTGAACAAGGCCAGCGAGGTGCTCTGCCTCACATGTACCGGGATTTTGTTCCACAGCATAGGGAGTCTTTGGGTGATGAATCTATCCTCCAGCACGTTCTATTAATAGCCGTGTCGAGGTTTAAGTCTCCCGCCCTTGTGGCTCTGATGGATCTAGATTTTTGAGGTGAAGCATATTCATCAAATCTGGGTTTGTCATGGCCTTGTATGTTAGGCAATGGTCACCTCTGAGCAAGTGGCGACTGAATAGAGCTGGAGTTCTTTCAGTCGGGCAGCATAGGACAGATTTTTGAGACCCTTTATCCTTTTGGTGAGGAACTTTTGTGGCCTCTCCAGCTGCTGCAAGTGTCGGGTCAGATACATTCCGAATGGGGCATTGTACTCAATCATTGGTCTGATGAGTGATGAGTAAAGGAGACTATGACCTCCTTGATCTAGATGAGAATCCCTTCATGATAAGGTGGGCAATGTAGAAGGTCTTCCTGACTACTTTAGCTACATGGGTGTCGAATGACAGACTACTATCAACCTGGGTCCCCAGGTCCCTGATAACTTCTTCTGTGCTCAGTGGATTGCCACCTATTTGGTAGCTAGGGGTAACCTTGTTTTTCCCGAAGGGTATGACTATGCATTTTGGCATTTAACTTTAGGCCGTGGCTCTGGCACCAGTTATCCGTTTCTGTGAGACCCTTCTGAAGGATATCTGTGTCAGATGTGTTTTCTACTATGGCCCAGTTTGCAGTCATCTGCAAACTTTGTCAGCCATAACCCTCCTGTGTTTGCTTGTACTTCGGAAAAGTAGATGCCAAACAAGAGTGGGCCCAGGACTGAGCCCTGTGGGACACCACTTGTGACAGGCTTGAGTCTGACATGGCGCCAGCAACTCTGACCCTGTGGGTTCTGTCACTCAGCCAGTTTGCAACCCATCTTGTGATGTATGGGTTAACATTTAAGCTGATGAGTTTTTCAATGATACCCGAGTGGGGTATTGTATCGAAGGCCTTAGCCAGATCGAGGTAGGCTGTATGGACTGCCTTTCCCTCATCAATGGCTTTGGTGACTGTTTGAAAAAGTCAACCAAGTTTAAAAGGCATGATCTGCCTTTGACAAAGCCAAACTGGGTTGGATCCAAAGTCTGCAAATTCCTATGTCTTTATTTATGAGGTCCATTATGATCCTCTCCATGGCTTTGCAGATAAGGCTTGTCAAGCTAATGGGCCGGTAATTTCCAGGATCGGTGGAGGCACCGCCTTTGTGAAGTGGGACCACAGTTGCAGTGCGCCACTCCTGGATGCGTATCCAGAGGTAAGACTTTGATTAAACAGCTGTCCTAGCTGTGGGTTTAATTCCTCATTGAGTTCGTGGAGCACACAGCCGGGGACACCATCAGGTCCCATGGATGCTGTGTTTTTTGCTTTGGAGAGAGCAGTTCTCACTTGGGCGCTGGAGATGTTTGGGGGGCTGCCATTGTCAACAATGCCTGAGTGGAGTATTGTGTCAAATGCCTTGGCCAAGTCAAGACAGGCAGTGTGAACCATTTTGCCTTCGTCTATTGCTTTGGTATCTTCTCAAAGAAGTCTACCAGGCTGAGAAGGCATGACCTGCCCTTGATGAAAGCAAACTGGGTTGTGTCCAGTGTTTGGAGATTTCCTATGTCATTATTGATCATTTTCAAGATAATTTTTTTCCATGGCTTTGCATATGAGACTAGTGAGATTTATGGTTCTCTAGTTTCCATGGTCTATAGATGGCCCACCTTTGTGTAGAGGGATGATTGTTGATGTTCTCCATTCATGAGGCATGAAGCCTGTTTGGAGGCTACAGTTAAATAGCAATTCCAGAGGTCCTGATAGGTCATGTTGCATGCAATTTAGAAGGCATCCTAGGATATTGTCTGGGCCCATTGATGCGGTGTTCTTTGCCTTAGAAAGAGCATTAAGGATCTGCTCCCTTGTGATAGCAGGGAGAGTTATATTTGATGGTATTTCCTGAGGGAAAGTTCAAGGGGAGAGAGGGGTAAAGTTGGAGTTGAATTTGTCAGCCAGTAGGTTTGTTGTATCTTCTGGCTCAGTACAGGCGGTTCCATTTACAATGAGCTCTGTACACAATTGTGCATTGCCTTTGAGGTTGCGGACAGAGCTAAAGAATGTCTAGTGGTTGTCCTTGGTCTGGGAGGCCAAATTTACCTCAAATTTGGCTTTGGTAGACGTTATTTGTCCTCTGAGTTGTTTGTTTAGTTTGATGAGAGTCCTTTTATCCTGCTGGGTGCTGCACCTCCTAATTTTTGCCATGATTTTCTTCCTTCTGTTATACAGCCTATTGATGTTGTGATTCCACCAGGGTGGCTTGTTTTTGGAGTTAATTCTGTTCTTTTGTCCTTTCTCCCCTGTTGTGTGACTATGAAGCTGGTATACAGAAGTTAGGGGAGTCTACCCCCACGTGGGTGTACAGTGGGGATTACCCCCTTTGTAAAACAGTTTACCTTTATCTTTGATCTATTATCTATTGCCCCTGAGACAAACATCGTTCCATGTGTAATCATGAATGCACTGAAAGGAGACTTAAATCTGGCACCTGTATCTAAATCTACAAATCTAACACTGAGAATTATCTGTTCCATTCCAAATAATTTTTCAGATCTTATATACTATCAATATGATCCTTTATAACTCTCTTAGTCAGTCAAAATAGGTAATTACCTATCCCCTATCTTAAAAAATTTCTGAACTTATATACTACCTGTATGATGTTTTACCAACTGCAACTACCTAGCCTGTACATACTGAACTACTATATACTGTTTTCTGTACATGTCTTAGTTAAATGTAAGCTTAGACATTATTAATGTTATTTAACTTGTATTTTCCAACTTGAAACTGTTAATGATTTTTTGTAAACTAACTTTTCCTTGTAAGTTGAATTTAATTGTCAGTTGTGAAGCTTTTCTCCCCGGGCCTCAGCTGTAAAAGGGCTATTTCAGCCCAGTCAGACAAACCCGGTCAACAAGTGTAAAATAAAAAATAAATACATTTAAATTTTCAGCTATTTTATTCGGGCTGTACCAATTTAAGATCACCATTCAGTAAAACTATAAACACATTTTAGTTTACATAAATCCAACTGTGCAGAGCAGTAGATTTTTTGTGCATCCAATATTAGTAGATACCTTACCATTGAAGTTGTCTATATCATATGCTTCTCTCTCGAGTGTTGATGCAGTGACAGAGCTTATGTTTGTACAACCCCAGGCAAACGGCATTCTATATTTTCCTAGTCGCTGGCAAAAGTACTCAGCTTGACTCCGAAGTTTATCAATTTTTTCTTTATTCTAGCAAAGGAAAAAGCACAAAATCAGTTCCAGTTCTGACATGACAAAAACAGGTTTCAGAGAGGTAAACAGAACCACAAAATGGCTGAGAGAATTTTTGTTTGCAGAGGCATAACTAATCTACTTAAACAGAGCCACAAAACTAGGATAATGTATGTACCAAAATTCATGAGTGGAAGAAAACATACATTTTTCCGTATCCATGAAACGTTATACGGCCTACTCTGCAGTGCGGAATGGCACTTGAAATTTATAGCAGTTACAAGCACACATACAAGTAAGAAAAAATAAGAATGATGCATGGCCTGTTTCATCTGGCCAGTAATGCAACTAAGTCCTTTACAGTTTCTCTTCCCCTTCTACCTGATCTGTGCTCTTTTAACTCTCTGCTGTTTCATTTTCTATGATATAGTCTAGCAGTTAGTTCCAGGTCTTCACTGAATTTATTTCTCATCTTCACTGTAAACCTACTTCCCCTCTGCTGGATATAATCCTCCTCCTATTCCTGTCCTTTCTACTGGTGTTGGTAATCTGTCCCACAGGTTCACCTGGTTTCATATTATGCCCCAGAATGGAATTCCCCACAGGCTGAACATACCCAAACTACCATTGTTCTACTTATTCTTACTCACATAACCACTGACAATTTCTGCCTCTTTCTTTTGGATTTTTTTCCCATAAACCTACTTTCCTTTCTTGATATTTAACCTCCAAAACTTCCTGCTGTATTCCAGAAGTGGCCTTACCAGTGCTCTATGCAGTGGAACAATAGCTTATGGATTCCTGAAGTTATTGTACCTGGTTTGTCTAGGCACTGCTTTTCCTTACTACCTACAGTGCCTTATCAGAATTGTAAATACTTTAGGTGCTTCATCTCTGCTCAGTACCTCAACCTCATCCTTCCAGAGCAGGTCCTCAGGATTATCTACCTCAAATTCTGCAATCTTATACCTTTTGTTGCAACTTCACATCAATATGGCCAGGCTAAAATCAGGCCCATATCCTCATGAAGCACTATATCTTGTCAGCTAAAGCTGCTACCTTAGCAGTTTCTTCTTTAGTGTTACCCATTCTGCAACCCACACCCACTCCTCCTTAGGAGAGAAAAAAAGGTCAGAGATCTGTTACCCGGTACTCCTGAAATGCAAAAGCTATTTGGGTCCTGTTTCTGCATACCACCCATGCCCCTCCTTTCTCAGTTAAAAACAAAATAAAGAAATAAGCTCTTCTCTTTCCTTACATCATAACAAACCACTTGCTATATTTGCACCATTGTTATGACCATGTCATATTGTTGTATCAGGCTGGCCTGGCAGATTAAGACCTCTGAAGCTATACATGTTTTGGCCTCACAGATAATCTGCATTCTGGAATCTTGTAGCATCAAGCTCTTTGTATTCCTTTGTGCGCCCCCTTACATAAGTGAGCAAGATCTCTCTTACTAGTCACCCAGCATCACTCTTATCAGCTGCACCAATCTCCTTCATCTCATCTTGATTCATGGGTAACTATTTATAAGGTCTCTAGGAATTGCCCTTTATTAAAATATTGACTGATTCATTCTGCAGTTTTTTAGTAAGCCATCCATCATATTCTGACCTAATCCTTTAACTGAACAGAGAGGCATAGACGTCACTTCCTCATCAGTGAAGACTGGGAAAAGTGTTTTTTGATAATCTTGGTCTAGTCCAGGGTTGCCCACTCCTCCTACCTATTTTCAACAAGCAATGTAAAGCCTCATCTTCCTCCCCTTGCTGGCATATGTGTAGAGCATTTTGTCATCCAACATGGCCCTAGCTACTACTTTCTTTTCCAGTCTGTTAAAGTCCGTGTTACCGCCCAAACCAACCTGCTACAGATTATTCCCACCTTTCCTTATTGCAGTGTAGGTATTTCACTGTCTCTACCACCACTGTTATTGAAAGCTGGCATTCTCCATTTTCTCCTCTTATTCCCTCTGACATTGCATTATGTTAGTACATTCCAACCTGCCTTTTTACAATGCATGATCTTACCCAAGTGGGTGAACTACTCCACAGATATGCTAGCATATTTTTCCTCTTATCCATATAACTAATTTTGTTTATAGCCCTTAGTTTATCAAAGTCCATCTTGTATATACAGCTATCAGTATTTGATTTCTTAAGTTCTACACACTTATTCTAGTTCTTAGCATATAATGAAGAATGCCCAACAAGCAGTTAAACAACAAGCCCAGGAGATTTTTAAACTGATATGGACCCCAATCTTCTGTTTCTAATTCCTATCCCAGTCCCTTTCTAAAATGGACCAAGGAATCATCCAGTCAACTGAGAAAATGTCAATGTATTCTTTGACTACTACTGTCTTGTACCCATCTTGCTGACTTGCTCACTCAGCTTCTCCATTAGGAGTCCATCTGGCATGGTCTTTATGCCTGCTCACATAGGTCAATGCACCACTACAACCTCAGAATGCTCTCAATGCCTTCTTCTGTGCTTACTGATAGAACATCTGCTTTGTTCCACCCATCTTCTACAGTCCTTTCCTGCACCAGACAATAACCAACATCCATTGCATACACAATTCCCTTCAGGTTCCTCCTGAAACCTTTGCATTTTGGGATCTCTATATCCCCCCCTCACAATATGTAATGAATGACCCAGATTTTCAGTTTTTCAGCTATGTATACCATCCCCTGCATCACTGTTATCAGCACAAGGTTCATGTAGTTTCTTAGCTCTGAATAGAGACTATCAGGACTGGCTCCCATTTTTTCCTCTTACTTTCCAACATCACACATACTTACCAGCTTTTATAAGTGCTGCAACAATGGAGTGCTATTGCATTTATTTTAGGATATTTACATCAGATTTTTTTTTTTACTTTAGTCTCACGATTATGCTTGTCTCACAATGTTTATAAATGTATAGCACTTGTACAGCAACAAAAGCCATGCTACATTGTCCCCATGTACAGTTCTACTGAGTTTTGTGACCCAGTTTCCCATGATGCAGCAGTAGCTCAAGGGGAAAAATTAAATACTTTACAATGGACATCAGTAGGAAACTGGGACCATTTGCCTCTGATCCATTGTGTTATGCACTGCTGTGCAGAATCCAAACTGCTGAAAGCAAAAACATTCTGTAAAATATGAACTTAAATGTCCAGTCTTCATAAAAAACTGTTGCAATTTTTGTACCTTCCTAATTCATGTAATAGAAGGTGGTAAGTCTTCAAACAAACATATTCCAATCGATGTACTGAATTCATGAACCTAAGTATGACCCCTTTCACTTATATCCATTCAGAGGTAATTAAAACTGTATTGCATATAAAATAACTGGCTCTCTGGGTAATACTAGGTTACGCAACTGGTCATGGATATGTTTAACTAAAAAAGGGTCATAAGGGTAGAATTTAGCAAATTCATGCACTATCTAAAGATTGGACACATAATTGGACTTCTGACTATTCTTTTTATGATAAGTATGTTTCTCAGCATGAAATTAATTAACTGTTTTGGACAGTTAAATAGGCATAAATTTTGAACCAGCCAATATTTTTCATAACATTAAACAAGCATCTCCTTGCAGAAAGCTGAATCCATTAAAATCTGATTTTTTTAGTTCATTTTACTATATCATAAAAATGGGGGGGAGGGAGTTTTTCTATGTAAATCAATACATTTTCTCTACAATATTATTCTCATTCTTATCATCACAAAGCTCTTCAGACATTAACACTCCGGTTTGTATGCAGGTGGGGTGAATACTACAAACGTTATGTTCATGTTTTTTGCTTTCCATAATGCTGACCTCTGACTCAACCTTGTCTAATCACTTTGAAACATGTTTGTTTAATATGCTCACTGGTTTCTGGAAATTAATAAATGGATATGAATGGATCAAAAATTATGAAAAGCATGCTATTGTTATGCCTCTAATATGCATTTAGAAATATTGCACTTAAGGTTTGAAAACTCATTTAAATAATCCACAAATATTTTCAGTGGATATAAAAAATATGTACGTAAAAAAGTATGCGACCTACTGTTCAGTACTGTATCTCAAAAGCACATTCAAATAGGAGCACATTTGGGGTTGTTTCAATATGGTTACCATGTTTCATTCTCAGACACAATAAAGTAATGAATTTCAGAGGACTGTCATGCAGATAAAGATCTCACAACCAACTTATTTTCCATGTAGCATTGGGAATTTCCCCTGGCAAAGTGAAATGTGGGCTGTAAAGAATCAACTGACTTTTCAGGTTAATTGGAGCCTTTCAATGCTGGGCTTTATAGGTCACTACATACATGGTGTACCAGTTCAAAGTCATCCATCAGAAAATCGAGAGCACAAATTCTACATGTTTGCTCTAAAAATTCCAGTTCAGATATGCGGCAGAGATTTTACTGACTGTAGGCTGTGGGTGTTTCCTCTTGAAGACCTAAAGTATATGAAGACCTAAAGTATATACAGCGATGCAATAGTCAAGGTGGGTGGTGATCAAGGCCCACACTGATCCTGGTAAGTCTGTGTGAGGGGTATGGTATGGTAAAACAACTACGTGAGATGATCCACAGGATAAATAGTCACCTTGACCACTGTGTCAGCCTGAGGTGCGTAGGGAATGCTGTAGTTAGAACTATTACTTCTCTTTATACCATAACAGTCAATGCAGATGTCTTACTATCAGCACTTGAAATAGTTATACGTGTTACTTTCTACATAATATTCACTTTTGTACTTCAGAAATCTGAGGGAAAAAAAAAACATTGGACTACTCATAGAAATAATATAAGTAAACTTGACCTGCATGAGAAACACACAATCCAGTTACTCGAAAGGCTAAGGATTAAAAAGGTTTAGCTAAGAACAGGTAGAGGATGTCATTTCAGGGCTGTTTTAACATAAAGTTTTATGCAACTGCTTTTTAATTTATAAAAGTACTAGCTTAAATACTTTGGAATGCTTCCGCACAAAAGGCTGATGAAAAATAAAGAACTTTGAAGACGTTTTCTGTACAAGGGCTACTGAATTAGTTTTGATATGGTTACCATGTTTCATTGTCTCAAAAATATAGCTCTTATGGCAGACTAGAGAACAACCCCAGATGACAGAGTAGATTATAGAGGTTTCAAAGGAATTAAAAGTATTTTAAATTCACACAGGGATGAAGGGGGGGGGGTTAAACTGATTGCTGGCAGCCTTATTCCCTAACTTTGCAAAGTGCTCACTGGTTTCCTACATACACAACCCAGTTATGTTACGGTTTTTATTCCTTTTTGTAAGAGCTTATTTCATCACTACATCAATGATACACTAACTGTTTTATTATTTATTAGAGAATGGGCAATCTGTAGATTGCATCCTGACTGGAGAATGAACGTTCTCCAGCAAGGTATTAATATACAAGTAAAGTCCACTGAAAAGTGAGTCTGATGTTTCACTCCAGCAAATCAAGCCGCCATGGAGCTTGCACAGAAAAGGTCATAACAGCTGCCATTATTTCATGCCCGCGAAGGCAGCACTTCTGCTGTTTAGTGAGTATAAAATGTAAGAAAAAAAAGAAGAAAATTAAAAGAAAAAGTGTGTGTGTGTGTGTGTGTGTGTGTGTGTGTGTGTGTGTGTGTGTGTGTGTGTGTGTGTGTGTGTGTGTGTGTGTGTGTGTGTGTGTGTGTGTGTGTGTGTGTGCGTGTGTGTGTGTGTGTGTGTGCATGTGTGTGTGTGTGTTTATGTCTGTTTGTGGGTACGTGTATGCATGCATGTGAATGAAAGCGTGATTGATCAAGCCATTATTTTACACTTGCTAAGCATTGCTTTTGCTGTTTAGCAAGTATAAAAAAATAAGCAGAAAAAAGTATATATAGTATATGTATTATGTTTCTGTGTGTGTGAGTGAATGCATGCATGAAAGCAGAAAAGACTGTCTATTTGTATGTGTGTTTGAAAGCAGAAGAGACTGCATGCATGTATGAGAGAGAGAGAGAGAGAGAGAGAGACATAGTGAACAGTGAGATTGATTGAGACATTATTTTACCCTTACTAAGCAATGCTTTTGTTGTTTAGTGAGTGTAAAGTAAAAAAAGAAACATAAAATAAAAAAGTGTATGTCTGTGAGTGATGGTGTATGCGTGTATGAAAGCAGAAGAGACTGTGTGGGTGTGAGAGAGACTGAAGAGTGAGAGCGTTCCCTGGCAGAAGCAGCAGTTAAGAGGTTTGCATATCTCTCGACTTCTTACTTCAACATATTTGGATAAGTATAAAATAAAGGGGGACAAAGGCTCAAAATAATACTATATTTTATATGATCCTGCTATAAAATTACAACATTACTTTAACGGCACGAAACAAGTATATCCGAACACGCTGATGTTGAACACTAGGACTCCGCAATGAAGTTAGCCAAATTGATCCAGTATAAATAGTATTTTATTTTAAAATCACAGATTTAGCACTTTCATCAACCTCCTGAATGTCCACTTCACTGTGAAAACTTAAAACCTTCTAACAACTTTTTATTATGTTAAATTTTTGACGCCAGCAAGTCTGAACCAATCACCATTCAGTAACACATTTTAAAGACATAGCTTATTGCTAAATTTACTAAAATCCATATTCACGCTTAAATAATTAAATCTTGCATCAATTAAAATAAATAATTAATAAAATAATAATGTACTTTGCACAATCAACAAAACCTATAATGCAAAGAGTATATATAAGAAAATTATGTGGTATCTAATATGCACATATTCATAATTTAGCAAGTAATATAGGTTTAATGGGTATACTATCATTCAAGCCAGGGAAGTTAGTGGCATCTAGGAGTAAGTGCCACTTCACTTCTTTTTCTCCTAGTAATGCTTTTATGTATATGTATACAAAATGGACAGGAATATCAAAAGTAACTTGGAGATGAATTATGATAGTATGAAAAAATTGAATACGGTAGGACACACACATAAGTGTGGGAGTTGCTGTTACTGTAGTTACATTTTAGAAATTCAAAGTATGATTTTAGAGAATGTGAATAGAACTACTATCAATTTCAAACAGGGTAACTGCAACACTAAATATATTATTTATCTAGAGAAATGTATGATATGTCCAAACCAAAAGGTTGCTTAAGAACAGAATATACGATCATTTATATTGTATAAAAAGAAAGGATTTCAACAATGCTCTGTTTAGGCATATAGCTAATAAAGGAGAAAGTCACAATTTTAAGTTTGCTATTTTGGAACAGGTTTATATTAATCCTAGGGGAGGTAACATAAAAGCATTACTAGGAGAAAAAGAAGTGAAGTGGCAGTTACTCCTAGATGCCACTAACTTCCCTAACTTGAATGATAGTATACCCATTAAACCTATATTACTTGCTAAATTATGAATATGTGCATATTAGATACTACAGAATTTTCTTATATATTTTCTATATATATTACTTCTCTTGCATTATTGGATTGTTGATATTGCAAAGTACATTTAATTATTATATTCATTTATTATTTTAAAATGATGTAGACTGAATTATTTAAGCATTGAATATGAATTTTAATAATATTAGCATAAGCTATGTCTTTAAATGTGTTACTGAATGGTGATTGGTTCAGACTTGTTGGCGCCAAAATTTAACAGTATAAAAAGGATTATTAGAAGGTTTTAAGTATTCTGATGAAGTCAACATTCCGAGTTAATGAAAGCGCTAAATCTGTGATTTTATAATAAAATACTATTTGTACTGGATCGATTTGGCTAACTTCATTTCGGAGTCCTAGTGTTCAAGATCAGCGTGTTTGGCTATACTTGTTTTGTGCCATTCGTAGTTGGATCCTGACATGCTACTATTTTGTGTTAACATTACTTTAACATTAGGATTTGTGTCAGCTTGCATTTTCTGAAGCAGAGGTGTATTTATGTGTGCCTCCGTATGAGTGATTGACCACTGGCAATAGTAGTAAACCGGTCTACATACCTCTCAACCTTTCAGCTAAAGAAATGTAAATAAATAAAATAAAGAGAGAACAAAGGTTCAAATATAGGAATAGATTTTAATTACTGTTATTATAGAAGTTACTTAAATAACAGGCTTTATGTTAGAATGAATTTTCTAAATAAAATGAAAGTCCAAAACTCAAAACTATGTTATCATTTAGACATCAATCTCTAGTAAATGGCAACAAAACAAACATTTCAGGAGAAAGGAACCAAAAAAAAAAAAAGAAAGAAAATACCTGGACTTTTTATAAAGTGTTATACTTTGGATGTAAAATGCTTCCTCCAACACCATTAACATATACTACAGCAAATTTGAAACATGAGGTAGAGGAACTATTTTACATTAAAAATATATACAAAAATAAAAGTATTTTAAAAAAAATTAAGTAAAACACAACAATTTTACAGAGAGCCCATTCATTAAAGCACAATAATGCCCTCCAGGGTATGTGTGTGTTAATTTGCAATTAACGCCTTCACAGGGGTGTAGAGGCACGATGCCGATGGGCAGGCGTTAATTACACATTAACACACACACTGTCAGGTATTATTGCCTGCGTCAGTACTTAGCAGAATTTTAAATGTACTGATGTAATGTCTTCAGTAATTTACTCTTATGAAATAACAGCTACCTAGCATGACAACCATGTGAACATAAAATTATATGTATACATATTTTATATATATATATATATATATATATATATATATATATATATATATATATATATATATATATATATACACACATATATATATATATATATATATATATATATATATATATATATATATGGATCTACTTCACATGACTGAAAACTCAAAATACTGAATTTCATTTGACTGAGACCACAATACCTAATTTTCAAAATACTGAAAACTCATTCAAATGACTCCCATTATACTGAAAGCTTACAATGCTGAATTTCAAAATACTGAATTTTAAGCCATAGACATGCACACTTAAAACACCAACGACTAACTCTTTCCAAAACTTAAAATCTACTTACTTATCCCTTAACAGAAACCAGACAATATAAAACTAAACTAGGTGGGGGGGGGGCTATGCTCCCCCCAACTATATAAACTAACTCCAGGATCATACTGCAGTGGTGAAAAGAGCATAGGATCACTGGATCATAGGAAGTTACTAGGCTATTGGCTCAGAGGCCCTTACAAGCCTGGCCAATAATTTAGCCCATGTTTCAACATGTCATCACCCTATGCCACTGTTCAGCAGGGATACAGGTGGAATCCCAGGGGTGTATTTTCTGTTCCCCATCCAGTTATCCAGGTTGTGCTTATAAAGGGTTAATGAGACACTCTGCTTGACATAGAGAGGGGTCTATTCCACAAAAGGGAGAGTCTCTGGTACACAAATCTGTCCCGACACCAAGTCATATTGATGTCACAGACCAGGTTGAGGTCGCTCGTGCAGGTTACACGAGTGGATATTGACTTGCGGATATGCAGCAGTCCCATCAGGGCAGGGTCTGAGATTGCTTTATATGCCAGACAGAGGTCACCTCTGAGGAGTCTGTAGGAGTCTGTAGATGTACAGGGCCTTTAGCCTATCTGTTTAGGGTAGATGTTTGAGGCCCTGAATTCTCCTGGTAAGGAACCTCTGTGGTCTCTCCAGTTGCTGCATATGCTTTGTGAGGTACATGCCAAAAGGGGCATTGTACTCAATAATGGGTCTTATAAGGGAAGAATACAGGGATGTTATGAACACCTTGTCCTTGGATAAGATACCCTTACTAATGAGGTGGGCCATGTAGAAAACTTTCTGTACAACGGAGGCAATATGGTGATCATAAGTCAGTTTGCTATCAACCTGGCTGCTCAAGTCCCTCATGACTGATTGGGTGCTTAGGACCATATTATCAATGTGATAATTTGTGAGACATCACTCTCCCCAGAGGGGATGATGATGCATTTTTTGGCATTCAGTTTGAGATCATGTTTCTGGCACCAGTCATTTGTTTGGGGGAGACCCTCTTGGAGGATGTCAACATCCCTAGGGGAATTGATGATGGCACCCAGCTTGCAGTCTTCTGCAAACTTGGTCAGTCCTATCCCACTGGTTTTGGCCTGCACCTCAGAAAAGTATATCCCAAACAGCAGAGGCCCAAAGAATGATCCCTGGGGTGCACCACTTGTTACACATCTACTGCTTGAGGTAGCCTCCCCTGTTTTGATAAGGTGGGTTCTATCAGTCAGCCAGTTTGCTACCCATCTGGTAACATATGGATTGATGCCTATTTGAGAGACTTTATCTATTATACCTGAGTGGGGAATAGTATCAAAGGCTTTGGCCAGGTCAAGGTAGGCGGTGTGCACCATCTTTCCTCATCCATGGCTTTGGCAACTGTCTCAAAGAAGTCAACTAAATTTAACAGGCATGACCTATCCTTGACAAAACCAAACTGTGTAGGATCGAGTGTTTGGAGGTTGCCAATGTCCCTGTTAATGAGGACCATGATAATCCGCTCCATGGCCTTGCAGATCAGGCTAGTTAGGCTGATGGGTCTATAATTCCTGGATCTGTGGAAGCTTCACCTTTGTGCAAAGGGATGACAGTGGCTGTCCTCCACTTGGCTGGGATGAAGCCGGTATTCAAGCTTTAGTTGAATAGGGTGCCTAATGGTGCTGCAAGTTCCTCCTTGAGTTCATGTAGGATGCAGCCTGGGATGTTATCAGGTCCCATGGAGGCTATATTTTCTGCCTTTGAGTGGGCAGTGATAACTTGCTTCCTAGAGATAATGGGAGGGCGGCATGTACTGGGGATGTCCTGTTTTACTGAGGGGGGGGGGGGCAGAGGGGTGAAGTTTTCACTGAATCTGTCTTCAAGGAGGTTTGCTATGTCCACAGCATTTGTGTATGTGGTGTCCTTGACCATATACCTTTTACTTTCCTTACCATACTGTACACACTGCTACTTCTGCCGGGAGCTCATAAAATGTCCCCCATATTACTTTAGATACATAGGCGCTGGAACCATAGAGCAAGTGAGCACCTTCACACTTTTCAGCTGCAGGTTGACAATTACAAAAAAAAAACAAAAAAACTTCTTCACTCTGCGATCCAAGTGTCTTGTCCTTTAAGGAGGACCTTGCGATCGCCTCATGCATGCATGCCAACGTGGATGTAAATGTATTCCACATGGGCACACGTGGAATTTAAACTAGCGGTTCCATCAAGATAAAAGGTAAGTGTGTGTGTGTGTGTGTGTGTGTGTGTGTGTGTGTGTGTGTGTGTGTGTGTGGCCATTTGGTTGTGAAAGAGGGTAAGTGTGTGTGTGTGTGTGTGTGTGTGTGTGTGTGTGTGTGTGTGTGATGTAGAACTGAATGTCTAGTCAACATTCAGCTTTGTACATTTGCTGTTGTAATTAAAGTACTTCCATACTAGTGGACTAGAGTTTTATGGAAAATGTCCCTGTGCAGACTCATTTACATGCTTAATATATACTGCTTTC